>NC_060188.1:23279994-23519994 GCF_021184085.1 Oncorhynchus gorbuscha | reverse complement strand
TTTATTTCAGTAACCCTCTCCCCATTGAATTGTATTTCAGGCCTGCTCTCTGCTCCACTGACCCTGTCATTGCGTTAATTCCCCACTCTTCTCCATCTGTTCATCTTCTTCTCCTTTTCAGTTGGTGTGTGTTTTAGCACATTGTCATTCACACGTTTATTGACACCTCTTCTCCACGTGCACTCTGCTCGCCTTCGCAGGTCGCGAGCAGCCTTCTCATCTGGCCCATTAACTCATTGAGATGAAGTCTGGTTAAACAAAAGACAGACATGTGATGCCTTGTATTCATAAACCGTTCGTCCCCTCACGCCTGCTTCCCAGTCAGCCTCGTGGGCATGGGCTCCCATTCTATAATATACCTGTTAATACACCATGAAATCTGTGAATAATCTCACAATGTTAAACAGGCCATGTCTATACTAAATCAGGCTCACAGAACTTGATAATAAATTGACATGATAATGGACCCAAAGTATTTACGCATTTAAAATATCGATTTGAATTGCTATCGTTGGTTGGAGAAAAAAGTCAAAGAATGTTCTACATGCTTGGAGAGTTCTATATAGTTGTAATAATGAAACCGAATTGTGATCAATATTTGACATTAAAGACCGTGTTCATGCTTAATTGTGTTCTTGATCGAAAACAATACAGATATGGCCAGCCAATAGGCCTCTCAAATGCATGGATTATTAGGGACAATCACCATGTAGGCGGCCTATCGGAATTGAATCTCGCATAAAAGGATTATTAACCAAGAATAATACTATTCTATAATAGAAAACAATAAGGCGGGTTTCTGCCTCCTAATTTGTCATGATGGCAATTACCATCCAATTTAGCAACACCACCAATCTTGTATTTGTCTGGATGCTCAGGCGTTTTTATAGCAGGATAAATAAATTAACCAAATCGTTATTCAGTTCTTCTAAACGCACACCTATCGAATAAAAAAGGCATTCTGTCCCTGAAAAGCACAAGAAGCTAGGTGAGTCGTTATGAAGGTTAATGATATTCAAATGACTTGTATCTTGCCTCATTGAAACTTTTAAAAACTGGATTAGATATCAAATGGAGGAGACTTGCAAGGATTGGATTTAGAATCAACGGATTATATGCACTTGAAGTTTGGATCATCCATCTGATTAAGATCATATTTCACCAATGCAATTATGAAACTTTTTTGAAAGAGAAACTCAAATGAGTAGAAAGTTACTTAACTGTGATGGTTTAATAATAATGGTTTTAGTAACCGGTTTAAGTAACTGGTTTACGTAACTGGTTTAGAACATGTTTTATTGTGGTCACTCATTCTAGAAAAAAACGACATTTGAGAGAAACTACAGAGTTTATTTGTATTTTTTTACATTGAATAGGCTTTAGGATACTGTAGCAGGGCTAGTTGTGCTATAGCTCTCACCTAAGAAACAGTGGCATCCTGAGATTGTCCAGAACAAAGTATAACCAAGGAGATTGAGAGGTGTCCTCACCATGAGGACAAACTGGAGGGGGCACATATAATTCGAGCAGATATAGTGTGAGCAAAGGGAGAGGAATCCCTATGATGAACCAGGTGTTCAGCAAGCGATGCCATCTGGCAGCAGAATTAGCCGTTTATGAGCCAGGTGCTACACTACAGGGGAATAATCTAGAGGAGTGCCTCTGTGATCACTTCTCCCAGCCTTTGATCATAACACTGTACTGTTGCATAATGAGAATAGTCCATTTTGTGGGTTGATTCTACTATAGAACTACTATTTCCAGCTATTTGACCTCTTGGTGATGGGGTTGGTCCTGCTATGGTGTGTGTTTATGTGGATTCCAGTGCCTCTTCAACAGGGAGTTGCTGCTTTAAGTTAGGCTTTGTTTATAGTAACATAATCATTAACAATCGCTATCTATGTGTTTTTCATACTCATGTCGAAAGTGTCTACAACTTCATACTTTCAAAATCTGAAACTGACTAGGTAGGCCCACCCTCACTCACTCCCCCAGTGACACTTCTGTATATATAAATTGTAACTTTATCTTTGCAATGACAACTTTCCTCTGCAGTTACCCTTCTGTTAATGTATGCATGAAACATGAGATTAGAGAGTCTATTAATGGGACTGCCACAATACAAAAACACAATGTGGCCAGTAATAAACAACCAGATGTTGAAGACTGTATAGACGTCTGAAAGAGCTCTGCTGCCACCATCTGGTAATGATATGCCATTACATTGACTGCAGTATTGCACATGTTCCTCTTTAGACTCACAATTGCTTCCAGTGTACACAAACGTGCCTAGCCCATATATGGGCCATTTCATCAGCATGAATGAATCACCTATAGCCTATATTGTGCTGATTAATAGAAGGGCACATTTACTTGTGAAACAAAGATATGTGCTCTGTGAATAACACATCTGTTATTCAGCAAGTAAACAAATACAATATCAAACAGAAAACAAAGTTGGAAGGTGATAACTATCCAAAATCACAACTAGCATCATTCTGCTTATTTTGTGTGCTTTATTATACATTTACATTTACGTCATTTAGCAGACGCTCTTATCCAGAGCGACTTACAAATTGGTGCATTCACCTTATGACATCCAGTGGAACAGTCACTTTACAATAGTGCATCTATAGACCTACCATGATTACAGAAATGTGATTCATTCTGACATGGCCTTTCTGAACTAGTCTGGCGAGAGACTAGCTAGTCACCTTCATATTTAGTCACAGTGACACGGGATTATTGAGAGCTGTCCGTGGTGCTGGTTTGAGACAACCCAAACACGTCTCAGTTAGACGTTTCGTAAAAACCAGCACCAAGGACAGTTCTCAACAACGCTGTGTCACTGTGATTGATCAAAACAACGCTCCATCCCTGCCTCGTGTGGTACATTCTGGAACTCTCTAGCTAGTACAACGGTGAGGAGGGGCGTAAAACAACAGCGTCAGTGACGCTTCGATGTAGCTGGCTGTCAAGAGAGCTTGCTAGCCACTCGCTTCCTCGAAGTTTAACGTTAATTTCAAAGCAAGAGGGGGAAGAATAATCAAATAGAGCTGTCTGGTTGAACCAAGTCTCTGGGTAAGTGAGAGGAGTCGCCTATTGTTGCATGTATTTTTCAATGTACTATGGTTTGCCGTTAGTTATCGTATCTAGCTAGCTAGTCAGCCAACCAAACCAAGGCAACGTCAAGGCAGGAAGGGTGTCTCCAATCCATATTCTCTTAAGTGTTAGCTAACTAGCTATCTAGCTAACGTTCGTGATGGTAAACAATTGTCCCAAACATATTTTTGCTAAATATTATCCGTTTCGAATTAAAGTAAAGTTAAATGAGTAACTTAAACGTTAGTTAACTATCAGTAACGACTTAATGTTAACGTTACAGTAGTTGTCTAGGATGTTAGCTAACAACGTTAGCTTATCAGCAAGCAAGCTAGCTTAATTTAGTTGTTGTTGGCCTGTAAACCAGGAACATGCTCATCAATGGTATTCCATAAATAACTCACTAGTTAACGTTAGGTAGCTTAAACACAGACAATACTAACAATGGTCTGCTAGGTAATTGCATTTATGTCCTCGAGCGATTGGACAGGGAGGAGCTGGCCTAGCTACTAGCTAGCTAGCTAGCTGGCGGCTAGTAGAGGGGGAGACTGCAGCTAGATACCCCATAATAATTTAGCTGGTTAGCTAATATTAGTCAAAATGGCAAATTGTAGGTAGCAAGAAGCGATGGCATGATTCAGCATTCGTTATCATAGGAAGTCCTAGCTACCTACATCTAGATGGTTAGCTAACGTTAGCTAACTACCCGTCAGTGGACTTTCTTCCAATGACTGTACATGTCCATAATAAGCCTGTTACATAAGTGTAACTAACGTTAGTTGAAAGGGAAGCACGTAAACAAAGGGACTTTTTAAATAGCCTAAAATTGATATGCTGAATCTACTGTTCTTAAAAAACGAAGTGACGCATACTAAGTTAGTTTATTTAGATAACTTGTCACAGGTAAACAAACATTGTTTATGGATGATCTTAGCTTATCTATGTATCTTTCAATTGAAGGTTGTAATCACCATAGTGCCATGGAGTTTCCAGATCTAGGAGAGCATTGCTCTGAAAACTCCTGCAAGCATCTGGGTGAGTGGTTTGTTATAAAATGCTATCTCCATTTACTACCTCAGTGCCTCTGGGACCCTGCCAATACAGAGCCTGTTTGTGTTCCCTTCCTGTCCTTTCTAGATTGGCTTTGCTATGTGTCAATAGTTGTGGTTTAAGTCCAGTCCTGCATAACCAATTGTCATGGGCTGCACTACCCATTATCATGATTGAAGAGTGATAGTGAGAATTTCATTTATCTAAATTCATATGGAATAAACACCTTGACATATTTCTTATATCTGACAGATTTCCTACCATTGAGATGTGATGCCTGTGAAGAGATTTTTTGTAAAGACCACATAACCTATGCAAATCACAAATGCATGTCATCCTACAAGAAGGTACATTTTAAATAAATTAGCAGCATTGTATGTTATAATTAAAGCAAAGTTCCTGTAAAGTGCAGTTAGTATGTAGAAATGAATGTATGCTGTTCAACCTTATTAGTTGTCTGTATGTTATCTATTGATCCAAAAAGAGCTTTAATATGGCTCTCTGCTTGATTCTGTCCCCAGGATATCCAGGTCCCCGTGTGTCCTCTGTGCAACACCCCGATCCCCATCAAGAGAGGGGAAATGCCAGACATCAAGGTTGGGGAGCACATCGATCGCGATTGCCAGTCGGACCCTGCTCAGAACAAGAGAAAGGTATGGTTGATAGGTTTCTCTACAGGACCATTTACACAAACTGCCCATGGTTAAAGTGAAGTAGCTATGCCTAATCTAAGCTAACCAACCTTTTTTTATTGTAGATATTTACAAACAAATGCTCGAAAGGAGGCTGCAAGCAGAAAGAAATGATCCGAGTGACATGTGACCAGTGCCACATTAATTATTGTCTTAAACACCGACATCCACTAGACCATGACTGTAAGCCTGAAGACAAACCAGTCTCCAAATCTGGGTAAATATTTCCCTCCACCTGATGCCATTTATTGATTGTGGTGCACATTGTGAGCTTTTGTGGTATAATGATGATTACATTGGATTTCTTTCAGATTCGCTGCTTTCATGCGGTCCCAAGGAGCATCCTCTAGCAGTGCCTCCACTTCAGGCAGTAGAGGAAGTTCTAGGCCTGTTTCTAATGGGAATGCTAGGACCCAAATTAGTCGGTGAGGATCCTCATATTGATTTTCAAAACGCCACGCTGAAGAACCACATGAAGCTTACATAAATTAACAAGTGATATTGGCAAGCACAGTTTGTTCTCTAAATTCATGAGGCATATTCCCACTAAAACACATGGGATGGATGAATTGACATGTTTTTTATTGTCAGTGAAATATACTAACACATGGAAAGGATGTGACACAGAACTGCTCTTACCTGTTACCGCTGTGCTTTTGTTGAGTTGTTGACTCTATAACCGCACTGAGCATTATTGTTTTTGATTCTATCACAGCAGTGCTCAGGCCATTTATAGTCCAGCTCCGGCCATGCAGCCCCCTCCAGCACAGAATGTAGTACCTGCTTCGGCATCCTTTCAGGCTGGCCTGGTATGCCTAACACTCTTACGCCACTTGATTGAAACTACTGTAAACTCTCTCTTCTCTGAATAATTCCAGTTCATTTATTGAGATTCTTTAGTCTGCTCCTGTTTATTCATTGAGATTCTATAGCCTGCTGTTTATTCATTGAGATTCTTTAGTCTGCTCCTGTTTATTCATTGAGATTCTTTAGTCTGCTCCTGTTTATTCATTGAGATTCTTTAGTCTGCTCCTGTTTATTCATTGAGATTCTTTAGTCTGCTCCTGTTTATTCATTGAGATTCTTTAGTCTGCTCCTGTTTATTCATTGAGATTCTTTAGTCTGCTCCTGTTTATTCATTGAGATTCTTTAGTCTGCTCCTGTTTATTCATTGAGATTCTTTAGTCTGCCCCTGTTTATTCATTGAGATTCTTTAGTCTGCTCCTGTTTATTCATTGAGATTCTATAGCCTGCTGTTTATTCATTGAGATTCTATAGCCTGCTGTTTATTCATTGAGATTCCAAGAAGAAAATAATAAACATCCTGTAAGTGTTTATCTGCATGGTGTGATTGTAGACTGAGGAGCAGGCCTTACAAAGAGCGCTGGAGATGTCCTTGGCTGAGTCGGCTCGCAGCACAGTCCAACAGCAAACGCTCAGGTAATAAACAATCCCCATTAAATCCCATAATCCAGCATCACCCTCACATAATATAGGCTGTAATCATGTCCAGATGCCATCAACACAACCCAGTTACCTATTGTTTTTCTTCACTAGCTCTTATTGCTATGTGTTTGTTCTAGCTGAAATGCAGGCTATTTGGTTACTCTAGGAAAACACAATATTAATAGGTTTGACATTCCACTGTTTTAGCCCATCTTTCTTGCCCATGACTTCATAAATTAAGTACAGTGGTGCCCACAGTTCAGTTTTCCTCATCTCATGATGTGTGTTGCTGCTCCTCAGACTGACTGTATGTGTGTGTGTCTGTTATCCACCCTTTCTGGTGAGTGTGTCGTTGTTCCTCTTGCATGCTCTCTGCAGTGTGATGATGATGCACTCCTCTGTGTGACATAGAAGTGTCTGTCTCAGCCCTCAGGAGCAGGAGGATCTGGCTCTGGCTCAGGCCCTTGCTGCCAGTGAAGAAGAGTACAGACGCCAGCAGCGGAGACAACAGGTATCCAGAAAACTTAGGTGTCAGTAGCATGCTAACAGGACAGGACCTCACCTAGGTACATTGTCTCCATGGCGTCCCCTATATTTCTTCATCATCGTCACTGGGTGCATTTTTTAAAGATCAGCTATGGAGAAAATGAATGACACTTTGAAGTACTACTTAATGTGTATTTTATCTGATGGACCTATTAAATTATACTTCTTTTTTCTCTCTCTTACCGTAAATGGTGAGACAAGCATCTCACTAATGATTCTTTGTCTTGAATTAAATTGACTTTTGCCTGTACTAATATCTTACTTTCTATCATAGGAGAGAGAGTCCTCCAAGCAGTCTTCCTGCAGCCTATCATAAACCCAGACCAGTGTCTGAGCCCAAACTGCTACCACCAGTAATCAACTTGCAACTGTGCTACATCGATGGAACCCTCCAGCAGAACTCTAACGTCCAGGACCACTGAGCCCAACTAATGAACAGTCTGGAACTTTCATCGAGATATATTGAATAGTATCACTGCTTTCTCTCTACTCAGCACACCATTCTAGACAGACTTTCTGTCCTTTTTACCAATGGCTCTCTATGTACATATTTTCTATGTTGATCATGGACATTTAACCGCAGCATCAATGTTTCTTGAATAAATTATTTTAAAGATGTATTTGTTTCTGATGCGCGTTCTATGTCCAAGGCATATATACAGGAGGGTGATATAACTGGAGAGGAATGAAGTTGGGATTACAGACCTGGAATGCGATTCAATTTCTATGGGTTAGAGAGAACAATCTCAGGCCAAACTTTGCCAATTAAGAATAAAAAAGGAAGGCCATTATATAACAACATATTTAAATCGAAGTTTTATTGGTCTAGTACACAGTTTAGCAGATGTTATAACGGGTGTAATGAAATGCTAATGTTACTAGCTAGTCAAAACAAGTAGACTTGTCTACATCATCATGACAACTGAAAAACAGCAGGTACACAATACAGTTGGTTGTATTGCGCTATTGTCTATTCAATTGGCAGTGCTTGGTAAATGGAATGAACACAAAGGCACTTGTTGACTTCCATGATGTTGATGTGTATTATGTTGTTCCCCAACACATCCATCAGGGCCTTGCGACGCAGTTCCAGCTTTGAATTCTCTCAGGGTAGGCCTTATCGACCTTGGCTGTTGAATTTTAAAGGTAAGTGGATAGAAAGTGTCTTTTAATTGTCAACATTTCATCAGTAAATGTCTGTTTTCAAGAAGACCTTAGCAGTTATCAAGCACCACCCCTATAAATAATTCCTAACGGCAAAAACAGCTGAGACAAAACCAACATGAGCAATATAGCCGGAGTAGAGCAAACTAACTTACGTGCAAATTCATTACGCCGATTCTGTTGCAAAACGTTTCTTAAACGGGACAAAATGTGGAGGGACCTACCTGAATTTGTCCAACAGAAACCCTTGTTTAGCTTCTGTTGGTTCTTAAACGGTAAACGGTTTCCGTAATGAATACATACACCTCTGGTAAATCGTTCCTGTTACTCAAGGAATGAATAGTCATGAGACCTGTATTTACTACTACGCATTCATACTTTCTCCAACAGAGGGCAGCATAACGTCGAATGTGAAATCTTTGAGGGAGGCCAAAGAGGATAAAATAAAATCAAATTGTATTTGTCACATGCGCCGAATACAACCGCTGTAGACCTCACCGTGAAATGCATAATTACAAGCCCTTAACCAACAATGCCGAGTTAATAAAATATTTACTAAATAAAGTAAAAAATATTTTAAAAATTAACACAATAAAACAACAATAATGAGGCTATATACATGGGGTACCGGAACCGAGTCAATGTGCGTGGGTACAGGTTAGTTGAGGTATTTTTTTTTTACATGTAGGGGTATGTAGGGGTAAAGTCACTATGCATAGATAATGAACAGCGAGTAGCAGCAGTGTAAAAACAAAGGGATGGATTCTTTCCATAAAGAAGGCTGCTGTTTGTTGACAATTTCATGACAGATTGGGGAAGTGCTGCTCATGTTGTCATGGTTATGAATTAGTCAGGCTAGTGTGTCACTAGCATGATTGTAGCACTCACAATTAAATTCCTTGAAATACATCGGATGCCATAAATGAAAGATTATTAAATACATTCTGAGTAATATTTTTCACTGACAAAATATAACCAAGGAAAATATGACCAAGGAAGCTAGGCATTACGCAAAGGATTGACAGAAAGAAACCATGTTCATTGGCAAACTACGTTCATTTGCATAATGGTGTGCTTGGTCACCTTCATTTAGCTCCCTTAGCTGTTATGACCTCCTCACCCTCAAACATTTGGAAAACAGCACATAATTGTCAATTGTCACATAGTGACATTAGTTATAGGATTACTCATTTGGATCTAGTTTCATCTGAGAATAAAGGCACACTCTGTAGCTTCCCCCTGGGCACACCAAATCATTTCAACATGGAAATGTGGGTAATGTTTGATTGACGTTGATCAATGAGATTTCAACCTTTATTCACCCTCTCAAAAAGACAGTCAGAAGTGTGTTGAATTCCCAATGTGTTATCACTTCCAACCATCTAAAAGCACAACCAAATTCCAATGGAAAATCTGTAAGATTTTTAAATTAGTTGTCATTATGTAAATGTGCTGTCACTGCGCTTTCAACCATTTAAAAGCACAACAAAGTTCAAATGTAAATACAATGTCAGATATTTTGTATTTATATTTATTTATACAGTGTTATAACTGTGGTTCTTCTAATAGCACAATCAAATGACCAGGATTGCAGTTGAGATAACATTAAAAGTATAGAGTGTAAGTGACCAGGCATAATAGATCCCATTTCATCCGAAAAGGTATATGTTTGAATTGTCTGTCCATAGAACATTCTTCCAAGAGTGTTGATCATCATCCAGGTGCTTCCAGATGCTTTTTGACAAACTTGAGTCAACTTTTTGGCTGGTCAAAATCAAACAATGCATTTCACAGTAAGAACCTCATACCAACTGTCAAGCATGGTGGTGGTAGTGGGATGGTTTGGGGATGCTTTGCTGCCTCAGGACCTGGACGACTTGCATAATTGAAGGAGCTACGAATTCTGCTCTGTATCAGAGAATTCTACAGGAGACTGTCAGGTAATCCGTCTGTGTGCTGAAGCAGAAGAGCAGCTAGGTCATGCAGCAAGACAATGATCCACAACACACAATCAAGTCTACATGAAAATGTCTGAAATGCAACAAATTGGAAGTTTTGGAATGACCTAGTCAGTCCAGACCTAATCCCTATTGAGATGTTGTGGCAGGAATTGAAATGAGCAGTTCATGCTTGAAACCCACAAATGTCGCTGAGTTAAAGCAGTTCTGCATGGAAAAGTGGTCCAAAATTCCTCCACGGCGACTAATCAACAACTACAAGAAGTGTTTGGTTGGAGCCATTGCAGCTTAAGGTGGCACAACCAGCTATTGAGTGTAAGGGGTCAATTACCTTTTAACGCAGATGCATTGGGTGTTGCATAATTTAAAAAAATTTAATAAATGGAATAAGTATGTAATTGTTGTGTTATTTGTTCACTCAGGTTCCCTTTATCTAACATTGTTTTGTTTGAAGATCAGATAACATTCAGTATCAGAAATATGTCAAAGTAGAGCAAATTAGAAAGGGGCCAATTACTTTTTCACATCACTGTAAATATCAACATTTAAAGAATATGACTAAATCAAATCAACATTTATTTAAAGTGATTTTAAAGTTTGATTTGATTTAGTCCTGTTCTTCAACTTTGAATTTTGGTTTAGATGGAGATGTGAATCCAACATATCAATTATAAATGATGAACTTGAAGATTACATTTGAAATCAACCACAGCTTGAAACTGTATTTATTGTCTGTTTTTGGTTGAACCCTGGGTTGAATTGAAACTAGCTGTTGATGATTTTGCAAATGCTGTTTAAGCCAATTGATGATTGTTGATGATGTATGACTAAAGTATAGTTACATTTAATTTGCTCTGTTAAACCTACCATTGGAATAGTTATTAAGAGATCTATCAATAATCATTCTCACAATAGCACGTTGGTTGTAGTCAATCACAAATATCAAAGCTATGCAAGGCTGGCCATAATTAAAACCCTGGATGCGAGACCAATGGATAGCTGTAGATAGGTCAACCTTCCAGGAGGTGCTGCTGAACTATTTTTCTTCTGATAGTGGATATATAACGTTGAACGTTGATCTTGATCTGACATTGTTTCAAAGGTACTAAATTCAACATATTTTATACAAGGTTTGTCTGCTGTTGAAAATTGGTAACCATGATGACAATCCTGTGGTAGAAAATGTACCCTTGACGTTTTGCAAATCCAATGTATTTTCCCTGTAGATTCCACATCACAATACATTGAGAAATTCCATTGAAACAATGTTGTGTGCTCAGTGGGTTATGTTTCCTGTCAGCAGGGTGGCCCTGATTGGTGTAAATAAATGGTAGACTGTAGATTGGGGTAACTATGGTATGGTGATGTCTATGGTATAAGAGGAACTAGTGAACCCATCTGTTAAGTAATGTATTCTGGGAAATGACCAAAATTCAGGTCCTCTCACATGTATCATTCCTCAGAGTGACAGAAGAACCATCCCTCCAATGCACCCGGTCTACACAAATCCTTATCAGTTGGGATGTGAAGCATATTCAGGGAAATGACAGCTGCACCTGTTACACCAGAAGCATGTGATTGAAAATATATCTGAGAGTCATGAACATATCAGTTATTAGGAGTCAATATGCGAGTGGGTATCAAACAAAAATATATCCTGTTGTTGCACATTAATCAAGAACATCCCATTTGATTACTAGTCTACCTTTCACGTTCAGGAAAGCTGGAAGGTCCTCCAATCTGTCTTGTTTGTGCTTTGCAGTGCTCTACATCAAGGGTTTTCCAACTGGGGCCTGCGGCGGTATTGCAGGGGTTCTGCAAATAAAAATAAAATGACATTGGGAAGTCTACAGGAACAGTTATCATGCTAGCTGTTCCTGATCACCCTACTCTGGGAATGTAGATAAAGGGCTTCATGCAAAATCTCCCTTTAATACAGAGGAGATTACAGTCATTGGAGCTAATTTCACTTTTTATCTTCTATAGAGAATTCTTATGTGGGCAGTCTAAGTGGTCATTTTTGGGATGAAAAACTCTTTCAGTGTCAATTTAAAAGACCAAAACCAGATAGAGAGCATGCAGAAAATTGAACTATATATCTTGTTTTATAATACCATCTTTGATTTTGTTCTAACGTTTGAGCAGAGGGACATAGCATTAGCCATGGCAAAATGTATAAAATTGTAAGAAATTAGCTTTAAAACTGCAACATCTCTCAGCTCCATGACAAACTGTATGGAATTCCTGGAAATTAGCTTTAAAACTATAACATTTTCTCTCAGCTCAGTGGAACATTTTTGAAAAATGTGCTTTACAACTGTGAAAATTGTCTCTATGTCGCAAGATACCTTTACCGTTTTACCTGATAGACCATGTTAGAGTTTACATTTCCTCTTCCAATGAACTGTGGGGAGGTCAAATAATGAAACTGTCTACCAAATTGATTTATTTTAAAATGTTGATTACTTCTACTCAAGACATGATTTTTTTGCTAACATATAATGGAGGTCCCTGGGTAGCCAATTTACCTGAGTGGGGGTCATTGGGCAAGAAAAGTTAGAAAACTCCTTCTCTACATTATTCAGCAGCACCTCTTGCCTGTCCTTGAAACAAGTTTCTCTCTGCATTGTCTGTAGTGCTGGTAACAGAATGGATCCTTTAGTTAACTGTGTGGATGGTAAGATTCAGTGAAAGGATATTTACCTTGAATCCAGTAGTATTCAAACTGAGATAAGAGCTCAGTCATCAAAAAAATAAACTGTGTGGGCAGGGTGTTTTGTTTTTCTTGTACATAATGCCCTCAGTGACTGAAATAATATAACATAGAAAACAGCAAGTAGAAAACATGTAGGCCTAATCTCACATCAACTACAAAGCCGCAAATTCAATGTATCCTATCCACCTACTTTCTTTTTGAAGGATTTGCACACTTACTTTCATGCTGACAACCGTTCCCAAAGTAGTGCTATATTTTATTGCAGGTGCATCTGGGTTAGCGCTGCTCCTTGGAAAATTATTTTCCACTCGAGTGCAGGCAGGCAGCCTCTCAGACGGGTGGGCGATTGTGGTTCAGTGTGGCTTCAGGGGGTTGGTGATGAATTCGTGGGCTTCTTTAGCTTCTTACAGCAAACAGGGCTTTGTGAATATTGTCAACCTCAGTAGGATGTGTCCTTAATCCACAAGGATATGGTTTTGTAAAGAGGTCTGACTTGCAGTGTCCTTTGTGTTTTCTAGAACACGCGATCAGCAGAAGGTTTATTACAAGCCATAAAAAATAATGTAATGATCTGTATTTATTGGGTTGTACCTTCTTGTGCTCCGTCCAATACATCTATTGACATAAGTAGGTAACACCAGGCTCCCTGTCTGTTCTATTTCCTGTTGTATTTCCTGTCTTTGACAATCATGTTAGCCCGTCTCAAAAATAAAACAAATTAAACTCATATTATTCTGAAAAACATTTGCTTTCATTACCTTGTATGTCTTTTTTTTGTTCATGGAAACTCACATGGAACAATTAAAAAAAAATGTTATTATCATGCCCACATGAAAAAAAAATACTTCAGTTTACTATAGAATACTACATTACTTACTTTATAATTGTATAGTGAACTCGAGTATACTGTAGAATACTATACTACAGAATGTAGAATCCCTCGCTCATGTGTAGGTAGTACTTACTATAGAATGTTGAAGTATAAGGAAAAATACTAAGCTAAATACTACAGTAGATATCTGCCAAAAAATGACTGTAGTGTTCACAAAGACACTGCTATAGTAAAAACCACAGTGTCTATTTAATTTGCATATGCCCTGCTCATTCCAGAAAATGTGCTCTTTTAGTATTTCTCTGGTATGTTTCCTGATATGTCTGCAATAACACTACAGCAAATACTACAATATACTGCAGTCTGCAAAAACACTACAGTATAGTACAGTCCCCAAAAATGCTACAGTAGATACTACTACAGTACTACTACTACTACAAATTCTACTACAATTTGCAATAAACATTACATTATACAACAGTTATTTTCCTACAGTATTTATACTATAGTTAACTATAATACTATAGCATACTACAGTCTTTAGTCTGCAAAAACACTACAGTGAATATTACAGTAAAGTCTGCAAAAACACTACACTACAGTGTGGGAGGGCCAGTAGGAGGCACCCTTTCCTCTGATCTAAAACCAAAATATCCAAATGCCCCAGGGCAGTGACATTGCCCTGTGTAGGGTGTCGTCTTTCAGATGGGACATTAAAAGGGTGTCCTGACTATGGTCACTAAAGATCCCATGGCACTTATCATAAGAGTAGGGGTGTTAACCCCTGTGTCCTGGCTAAATTCCCAATCTAACCCTCATAACATCACGGTCACCTAATTATCCCCAGTTTACAATTGGCTCATTCATCCCCACTCCTCTCCCCTGTAACTATTCTCTAGGTTGTTGCTGTAAATGAGAATGTGTTCTCAGTCAACTTAACTGGCAAAGTAAGGGTTAAATAATAGTATTTATACCATAGTATACTATGATATTTTTTTAAGTGGGTGGAAGTGGCATTCATAGTAGTCTATGTGCTGTCAAATATTTCAGACAGCATTTGCAGAGACTGTTGTGATCAAATTATGACTTTGGGAGCTTTTCATGTCTCTCAATTAATCCACTGGGCTAGCAGCTGTAATGCTCGTCGTCGTAAGGAAGAGTGGACCAAAGCTCAGCGTGGAAAGTGTTCATGATCTTTATTGTCAAGAATCACTCAAACAAAAATAACGACTACAAAAATGAAAGCGAACAGTTCTGTCAGATGTTGCTTCAATATATCCACATAAGTTTCCTCCCTCATGATGCCATCTATTTTGTGAAGTACACCAGTCCCTCCTTCAGCAAAGCACCCCCACAACATGATGCTGCCACCCCTGTGCTTCACGGTTGGGATGGTGTTCTTCGGCTTGCAAGCATCCCCCTTTTTCCTCCAAACATAACGATGGTCATTATGGCCAAACAGTTGTATTTTTGTTTCCTCAGACCAGAGGACATTGCTCCAAAAAGTGCGATCTTTGTCCTCATGTGCAGTTGCAAACCGTAGTCTGGCTTTATTTATGGCGGTTTTGGAGCAGTGGCTTCTTCCTTGCTGAGCGCCCTTTCAGGTTATGTCGATATAGGACTCGTTTTACTGTGGATATAAATACTTTTGTACCGGTTTCCTCCAGCATCTTCACATGGTCCTTTGCTGTTGTTCTGGGATTGATTTACACTTGTCGCACCAAAGTACGTTCATCTCTAGGAGACAGAACATGTCTCATTCCTGAGCGGTATGACTGCTGCGTGGTCCTATGGTGTTTATACTTGCATACTATTGTTTGTACAGATGAACGTAGTACCTTCAGGCATTTGGAAATTGCTCCCAAGGATGAACCAGACTTGTGGAGGTCCACAAATTTTTTTCTGAGGTCTTGGCTGATTTCTTTTGATTTTCCCATGATGTCAAGCAAAGAGGCACTGAGTTTGAAGGTAGGCCTTGAAATACTTCCACAGGTACACCTCCAATTGACTCAAATGATGTCAGTTAGCCTATCAGAAGCTTCTAAAGCCATAACATAATTTTCTAAGCTGTTTAAAGGCAGTCACCTTAGTGTATGTAAACTTCTGACCCACTGGAATTGTGATACAGTAAATTATAAGTGAAATAATCTGACTGTAAACAATTGTTGGAAAAATTACTTGTGTCATGCACAAAGTAGATGTCCTAACAGACTTGCCAAAACTATAGTTTGTTAACAAGAAATTTGTGGAGTGGTTGAAAAACGAATTTTATTGACTCCAACCTAAGTGTATGTAAACTTCCGACTTCAACTGTATGCCTCATAAACAATGAAACATTATAACAAAGGGCTGCATTGATTTAAAAATTCACCATGACACCTTTGAAGCTTGTATTCTCTTATGTAATTCATTAGTGTCCATCAATCTTTATGAAAGTAGATATCATACAGTATTAATACCTGTGACAGCTCTTTTATAGTCAAATGATTGCAGGAGTTTCCCATTCTGCTTTGTTACTGTGTTCTCCTGTCTGTCATCAGGTAATGTGGAGCTGATTAATAGCCAAGAAGGAGAGCTATTACCTAAAGAAATCTTGGAATTACAAGAAGTACTGTTATCCTAATCAACCTCACTGCAGGGGGACAATGCTGCATGTTCTACCAGCTCTCACAGTCTCACGTCAGAATCAGACGTTCATCCATGTTTATCAAACGTCAACTTTCGAAGTTCTTCCAAATGTCAAATTCCCAAGTGTTTCAGGTTAGGTTTAGGCGTTAACTCCAAATGTTTAAGGTTAGGATTAAGTTCAGGCATTAACTCCAAATGTTTAAGGTTAGGATTAAGTTCAGGCATTAACTCCAAATGTTTAAGGTTAGGATTAAGTTCAGGCATTAACTCCAAATGTTTAAGGTTAGGATTAAGTTCAGGCATTAACTCCAAATGTTTAAGGTTAGGATTAAGTTCAGGCATTAACTCCAAATGTTTAAGGTTAGGATTAAGTTCAGGCATTAACTCCAAATGTTTAAGGTTAGGATTAAGTTCAGGCATTAACTCCAAATGTTTAAGGTTAGGATTAAGTTCAGGCATTAACTCCAAATGTTTAAGGTTAGGATTAAGTTCAGGCATTAACTCCAAATGTTTAAGGTTAGGATTAAATTCATGCATTAACTCCAAATGTTTAAGGTTAGGATTAAATTCATGCATTAACTCCAAATTCTTAAGGTTAGGAATGAACTCTGAATGGTCAAGGTTTGGGATAGGCTTAAAAAATAACTCAAAAACAACTTTCTATCACTGGGTTCAAACATTTTTCACAAGAGGCAGATGTTAACGCCCTAGCAAAACCAAAACTTTCTTGAAGGTAAACAGCACTCACTGCACCTGGTGGTTGGTTTCTACGTCATCTCCCTACGTCCACAGATATAGATGGATGTCGAATACTGACTTGTATCATGATTGAACTGGCTGGCGGGCAGGTGTTTCATCATAATGTGTCACAGTCACACATAGCAAAACACTGGGAGAACCCCATACTGAGCTCGTATTCCCAGTATGTGCTGGAGCATTCTAATACTGGACAAAAACAGTCTGAATAATTAAGTGAATCAATATTATTTCCTGCAATTTGTTTCGCTTAGTCTAAAGACGGACTGCCAAGAGGTGTCTGAGCAACAGGTTTCATTTGGGACTGTTAGAAAAAGCATTGGTAGTGCTGCAGGCCCTGGATGTTCTTATTGGCTGCAGAAGCCAGTAGAAGCAGTGAAGTAGCAACAGCTTGAAATAAAGAGAGCGGCAACTCATCTGTCAAAGACCAACCAAGCCTCCAGAGTACACCCTGTAAGAGTACACCCTGTAAGAGTACACCCTGTAAAAGTACACCCTGTAAGAGTACACCCTGTGATTCCAGCTTTCTTAAGGTAATAGCTCTCTTTCTTGGCTATTAATCAAGGCCAACATCAGGTAGTGCAGCAGATGGCATCTCAGTGACATCAATATTTTAAAGCCAATTATCTCCACTGCCTTTCGCATGAAGCGATTCCTCAATAACTCCCATGGCTCTAAAGGCACACAATGTTGATATCCACTAAAGTGGTTGCAAGATGACATACTATAGGCCAATGTCTCTAGCCTTTACCTGTATTAGCTGGCCGATATTGATGTATGTGTGCGCATCTCCACTTTCTTTCAGCATCTCAACTTTGGCAAAAAAGGTAGTTGTATAATTACGAACAGTGTCTTGCAGGACTCAGTAGTTGGAATTGTAAGAGTTGTTGCCGTGTCCCTTTCTCTGCAATTGTCAATCTAATGGAATCTAGAAAGAACAAAACCCCGTCCTCAAACGTTTCCATCAAAAGGTGCAGAGTTATGGGCAAAGAGACAAAACATCCACATCAAAAGTAGTGCACTGGGCATTTACTAGTCCTGAAGTAACGGGCCGATATAGACATTGGTTTAAAAAAAACGTGGCACCCACACCCCCAAAATACTTCCTGGGGCTATGGACACACCACTGCAAAGTGACAATGGAGCTGATGAATAAATTGAGCTAAGACTGTATATTGTGAGGCTCAAGGCTCTCATTAGCCTGGCCAAAAAAAGTTGAGCATCTATGTCAGAGAAATCAGACAAAAGTGCACCTTCATTACAGCTCACAGAATATCACTGTCTCCTTTGCTATTGTGATCTTAGCATTGACTATTCATCTGCAGTTTAGGAAGAACATTCAATCAGTGATATGCAATTTACAGCACATAGAATACCACAGTATGCTTTGCCATTGTATTTGTAATATCGGCTAGCATATTCAAAATATGTTATAATATACATTCCATTTAGTCATCTGCACTAGGTAGAGCGTGCAATCATTGACACAATCACTGACGCCATCAATTTGATTAATCCTTAAGAGTCTATTGACTCTTTATTATCTAAGTAGCATAATAAAGAGATCCCCCATCAAAGTCAGTCAATTTAAACAGCATTTATTTATCTTTGATGATTTTTCACACTAAAAATCGAATCAGTCTCTGAAGCTATGCAAACTGTTGCACCTGGGTATGAGAACTGGTTGACGATTTACTGTAGAGTACGATTTCCTTTACTCTCTGCTGGAGAGTCATCAAGGACATATTAGAGCATTTTGTATCAGGTCAGAGCAATTAGACAACTCTATCTAACACCCAACAGACAACGCTGTCTGAATTCCGATACTTGTGTTTCCATGACAACTAGGAGAAAGACAGGATGTGATTTGTGTATTTATTGGAACCTGGGACTAATCCCTATATTCCCGATCTAGGGAATAAACATGACTGATCCCTATATTCCCGATCTAGGGAATAAACATGACTGATCCCTATATTCCCGATCTAGGGAATAAACATGACTGATCCCTATATTCCCGATCTAGGGAATAAACATGACTGATCCCTATATTCCCGATCTAGGGAATAAACATGACTGATCCCTATATTCCCGATCTAGGGAATAAACATGACTGATCCCCATATTCCCGATCTAGGGAATAAACATGACTGATCCCCATATTCCCGATCTAGGGAATAAACATGACTGATCCCTATATTCCCGATCTAGGGAATAAACATGACTGATCCCCATATTCCCGATCTAGGAAATAAACATGACTGATCCCTATATTCCCGATCTAGGGAATAAACATGACTGATCCCTATATTCCCAATCTAGGGAATAAACATGACTGATCCCTATATTCCCGATCTAGGGAATAAACATGACTGATCCCTATATTCCCGATCTAGGGAATAAATAAACATGATTGATCCAATTGTGACTATTCCTGATTTAAGGCTGAGGTCCGCAATAGGCGAAACAGCACCACTGGCTGCCCCAGGGGAATTTGTTATTGTTTTTGTTTGGAGGAATTGAGCATCCAGCATCATGGTAACAAAACACAATTTTACTATATACTCTGCTTTTCTATCTCTGGTGCAATGATGAGCAATGATGTCTGAGGGGAAAAAAGCAGTGTTTATTGTTTGAAGTAACGTCTTTGTTGTTGTAATAACAAAATGTAGAACAATATTGGTATATCAACTATTTTCAATTACTATTTAATTATGAAATCTACATAAAAACGAAGGCGGACATAGTAATTGGAGTGTATATTGAAAGTCTAGAGGGTAAATCTGAAACTGCACCCTATTCCCACAGGACAATTTAAGAGATAGCATAGGCAGCATCGGAAATGACACCCTATCTCATCCTCGTGCCACTTCCAATTTACAGCACTCTTAACAGAGTGGTTGTTGCAATTCTGGAGAGAACTGATTAACTAGGCAAGCCAGTTAAGAACAAATTCATATTTACAATGAAGGCCTACACCGGCCAAACCCGGATGTAGCTGGGCCAATTGTGCACCGCCCTATCACGGCCGGTGGTGGTACAGCCTACAGACTCTACCAGAATGATTTAGGATAATATGTTCAGTGGTGTCAGAGGATTCCTGTGACTCAATTTTCATGTAACCAATCTAACATCTTCAATGTAACCAAATAGTGTCAAATGTGTTTCTCTTTCCATACTTCAGTGGTCATATATCTTCTTCTAACACTTACAATTCCTGGGTGAGAGTGTGAGGTTAGCTCCTAAATGAAATCACATGATCCGAGCTGACACTGCTGTTGACCTCAGAGGACACAGGTTCAGCTACATTCCAAATGGGAAGAAACGCAATGAGAACTACCTCAGGACAGAATTCTCATGAGACGATTATCTGTCTCACAATTCTACTGTACAACATTTGAAGACAGAGATTGTGACCATTCGTTTATGTTATTCAACCTTTCTCAGTCAATTGAGAACTCATATGCAGCCAGTTTCGAGGTGCTTGCCAAGGTACTGCACAATATACACTGATGTGGAAAGAGGTAATCAGCCTCTGCGTTTTCGTCACATGTTCTGTTGTAGATTGGAGCAGGTATTCCTCTAACTGTCCTGTCCTAATCAAAGCAGCTACTACTTCAACTTCCTATGCTTTCATCATGATGGGAGATAGGTGTGTTTCTGGAAAATAGCCCCAATAATGAGCCAAAATATACCTTTCTATGGGTTATACAATGACTGTGATGAGGATCCTTTTCAGCCTGCTTTTAAAAAATGTCTCTGTGAACAGAATCCTCTGACATGTCTGCTTTAATGGCATTATGGACATGAAAGGTTGAGTCTCATTAGTTGTAATGTACCTCAACTGGCTAATCGACAGAGAATTTTTATCCCGGTCTAATTATTCTCATCTATTTTAGTGTTAGTGTGTTGACGTTGACTGGAACTAAAATAGTGAGAAGTATCATGTCAACCACTGGCCAAATCAAAAAATGTATTGTGATTATTTTCCTGTTTGATATTACTGCATACAAGCAGGCACAGATCGGCATACTCCAACCATACAGTACTGGAATAAAATTTGCTGATTAAGGATTTACAGTACATACAGTACCTCTAACTACTCTGAAAGATTGGCTCCTCTTAACCCCATCATTAGAGTGAGTATTATATGAGATGAGAACCTATGGGAGGTTGAAAGTTTCGGGAAGAAATAGAAGGTTGGAATAAATCCCATATATGCTGTATCGCAGTGCTTTTAACAACGAGTGGGTACTTCATGCTAATTCGATTACACAACACATGAATGTCAGAAGAAGATCTCACTGATTGCTGTGCTCTTGATGCCAAATCAATCTGAAGTGTCAGATAAATCCAGTACGAAGCATAAAGTGCTAACGATCTGATCAGTGTCCTGTGAAAAGGACCCTTCTTTGGTTGCTATGGGAACCTGCCCATGAAATAACCTAGGAGGCATTTCAGAATGCTGATTTACTGTACCTTGCCGCACAACTTCATAAGCCATGGGCACTTTGATAATACTTTAGTGTTTTCTTCCCCCACCCACAGACACCCATCTTACTATTCACTAAATACATCATGATGCAATGTACTGCAAAGCTGCCCACAACATGTTGACTTATCATTTAAAAGCTCTTTGCAGCCAACAAAAGCTTCCCTAGGCAACCTTGAGTCATACGTTGAATTGTACCGTATGACGTTTCTTTCTGAATACTGTAACAATGCTTAACAACAATACGCTCTGAAATCTCAAGAAGTGTAATGGCAAAGTACCACCTATGCCATTGCTATTAAAATGCAGTATGAACCCCATAGAGTCGATGTCCACGCCCCACTGTGGAAATCTAATTAGCATAATTGGATGCGTCTCAATCCACCACATCTGACGATGTCGCACTTCCGCATCTGTGGTGAAAGGTGACAGAGCTAGAGCGATGTTTGTCAGACCACGTGACATCCCGAAAATCTGTCTTCTCACAAAATCGCCTGTAGTGTCAGAACTGTTTGGCCTACAAACTATTCTGGAAAGGTGAAACCCTCACAAATACGTACACATTGGTTGTTTTCCTCTAGGACACCCAAAGGCCTCACAAGACTCCTCTGAAGGTCCCCAATACCATTTGAGAAAATGAATGGAAGTACATGCAGTGCCTTCGGAAAGTATTCAGACCCCTTGAGTATTCAGATCACTTTTCCACATTTTGTTAAGTTGGAGCCTTATTCTTAAATGGATTAAATAAATAAAAGCTCCTCAGCAATCTACACACAATACCCCATAATGAGAAAGCGAAAACTGTTTTTTAGACATTTTTGCAAATTTATTAAAACAAAAACAGAAATACCTTACTTACGTAAGTATTCAGACCTTTTGCTATGAGACTCTAAATTGAGCTCAGGTGCATCCTGTTTCCATTGATCATCATTGAGATGTTTCAACAACTTGATTGGAGTCCACCTGTGGTAAATGAAATTGATTGGAGATGATTTGGAATGGTACACATGTGTCTATATAAGGTCCTACATTTGACAGTGCATGTCAGAGCAAAAACCAAGCCATGAGATCAAAGGAATTGTCCGTAGAGCACCGAGACAGGATTGTGTAGAGGAACAGATCTGGGGAAGGGTACCAAAAATGGTAGAAGTTTGGAACCACCAAGAATCTTCCAAGAGCTGGCCGCCCGGCCAAACTGAGCAATCAGGGGAGAAAGGCCTTGGTCAGGGAGGTGACCAAGAACCTGATGGTCACTCTGACAGAACTCCAGAGTTCCTCTGTGGCGATGGGGGAACCTTCCAGAAGGACAACCATCTCTGCACCACTCCACCAATCAGTCCTTTATAGTAGAGTAGCCAGACAGAGCCATTCTTCAGTAAAAGGCACATGACAGCCCACTTGGAGTTTGCCAAAAGGCACCTAAAGACTCTCAGACCATGAGAAACAAGATTCTCTGGTCTGATGAAACCAAGATTGAGCTTTTTGACCTGAATGCCAAGCGTCACGTCTGGAGGAAATGTGGCAGCATCCCTATGGGGAAGCATGGGGGTGGCAGCGTAACGCTGTGGGGATGTTTTTCAGCGGCAGGGACTGGGAGACTAGTCAGGATCGAGGCATAGATGAACGGAACAAAGTACAGAGAGATCCTTGATGAAAACCTGCTCTAGAGCGCTCAGGACCTCAGACTGGGGTGAAGGTTCACCTTCCAACAGGACAACGAACCCAAGCACACAGCCAAGACAACGCAGGAGTGGCTTCGGGACAAGTCTCTGAATGTCCTTGAGTGGCCCAGCCAGAGCCGGACTTGAACCCCATCAAACATCTCTGGAGAAACCTGAAAATAGCTGTACAGAGACGCTCCCCATCCAACCTGACAGAGCATGAGAGGATATGCAGAGAGGAATGGGAGAAACTCTCTAAATACAGGTGTACCAAGCTTGTAGCATCCAACCCAAGAAGACTTGAGGCTGTAATCGCTGCCAAAGGTGCTTCAACAAAGTACTGAGTAAAGGGTCTGAATACATTTACATTACATTTAAGTCATTTAGCAGACGCTCTTATCCAGAGCGACTTACAAATTGGTGCATTCACCTTATGACATCCAGTGGAACAGTCACTTTACAATAGTGCATCTAAATCTTAAAGGGGGGATTACTTATCCTATCCTAGGTATTCCTTAAAGAGGTGGGGTTTCAGGTGTCTCCGGAAGGTGGTGATTGACTCCGCTGTCCTGGCGTCGTGAGGGAGTTTGTTCCACCATTGGGGGGCCAGAGCAGCGAACAGTTTTGACTGGGCTGAGTGGGAGCTGTACTTCCTCAGTGGTAGGGAGGCGAGCAGGCCAGAGGTGGATGAACGCAGTGCCCTTGTTTGGGTGTAGGGCCTGATCAGAGCCTGGAGGTACTGAGGTGCCGTTCCCCTCACAGCTCCGTAGGCAAGCACCATGGTCTTGTAGCGGATGCGAGCTTCAACTGGAAGCCAGTGGAGAGAACGGAGGAGCGGGGTGACGTGAGAGAACTTGGGAAGGTTGAACACCAGACGGGCTGCGGCGTTCTGGATGAGTTGAAGGGGTTTAATGGCACAGGCAGGGAGCCCAGCCAACAGCGAGTTGCAGTAATCCAGACGGGAGATGACAAGTGCCTGGATTAGGACCTGCGCCGCTTCCTGTGTGAGGCAGGGTCGTACTCTGCGGATGTTGTAGAGCATGAACCTACAGGAACGGGCCACCGCCTTGATGTTGGTTGAGAACGACAGGGTGTTGTCCAGGATCACGCCAAGGTTCTTAGCGCTCTGGGAGGAGGACACAATGGAGTTGTCAACCGTGATGGCGAGATCATGGAACGGGCAGTCCTTCCCCGGGAGGAAGAGCAGCTCCGTCTTGCCGAAGTTCAGCTTGAGGTGGTGATCCGTCATCCACACTGATATGTCTGCCAGACATGCAGAGATGCGATTCGCCACCTGGTCATCAGAAGGGGGAAAGGAGAAGATTAATTGTGTGTCGTCTGCATAGCAATGATAGGAGAGACCATGTGAGGTTATGACAGAGCCAAGTGACTTGGTGTATAGCGAGAATAGGAGAGGGCCTAGAACAGAGCCCTGGGGGACACCAGTGGTGAGAGCGCGTGGTGAGGAGACAGATTCTCGCCACGCCACCTGGTAGGAGCGACCTGTCAGGTAGGACGCAATCCAAGCGTGGGCCGCGCCGGAGATGCCCAACTCGGAGAGGGTGGAGAGGAGGATCTGATGGTTCACAGTATCGAAGGCAGCCGATAGATCTAGAAGGATGAGAGCAGAGGAGAGAGAGTTAGCTTTAGCAGTGCGGAACGCCTCCGTGATACAGAGGAGAGCAGTCTCAGTTGAATGACTAGTCTTGAAACCTGACTGATTTGGATCAAGAAGGTCATTCAGAGAGAGATAGCGGGAGAGCTGGCCAAGGACGGCACGTTCAAGAGTTTTGGAGAGAAAAGAAAGGATACTGGTCTGTAATTGTTGACATCGGAGGGATCAAGTGTAGGTTTTTTCAGAAGGGGTGCAACTCTCGCTCTCTTGAAGACGGAAGGGACGTAGCCAGCGGTCAGAGATGAGTTGATGAGCGAGGTGAGGTAAGGGAGAAGGTCTCCGGAAATGGTCTGGAGAAGAGAGGAGGGGATAGGGTCAAGCGGGCAGGTTGTTGGGCGGCCGGCCGTCACAAGACGCGAGATTTCATCTGGAGAGAGAGGGGAGAAAGAGGTCAGAGCACAGGGTAGCACACAGGGTAGCACAGGGTAGCACAGTGTGAGCAGAACCAGCGGTATCGTTTGACTTAGCAAACGAGGATCGGATGTCGTCGACCTTCTTTTCAAAATGGTTGACGAAGAGAGGGAGAGGGAGGGGGGGGGGGGAGGATTCAGGAGGGAGGAGAAGGTGGCAAGGTGGCAAAGAGCTTCCTAGGGTTAGAGGCAGATGCTTGGAATTTAGAGTGGTAGAAAGTGGCTTTAGCAGCAGAGACAGAGGAGGAAAATGTAGAGAGGAGGGAGTGAAAGGATGCCAGGTCCGCAGGGAGGCGAGTTTTCCTCCATTTCCGCTCGGCTGCCTGGAGCCCTGTTCTGTGAGCTCGCAATGAGTCATCGAGCCACGGAGCGGGAGGGGAGGACAGAGCCGGCCTGGAGGATAGGGGACATAGAGAGTCAAAGGATGCAGAGAGGGAGGAGAGGAGGGTTGAGGAGGCAGATTCAGGAGATAGGTTGGAGAAGGTTTGAGCAGAGGGAAGAGATGATAGGATGGAAGAGGAGAGAGTAGCGGGGGAGAGAGAGAGCGAAGGTTGGGACGGCGCGATACCATCCGAGTAGGGGCAGTGTGGGAGGTGTTGGATGAGAGCGAGAGGGAAAAGGATACAAGGTAGTGGTCGGAGACTTGGAGGGGAGTTGCAATGAGGTTAGTGGAAGAACAGCATCTAGTAAAGATGAGGTCGAGCGTATTGCCTGCCTTGTGAGTAGGGGGGGGAAGGTGAGAGGGTGAGGTCAAAAGAGGAGAGGAGTGGAAAGAAGTAGGCAGAGAGGAATGAGTCAAAGGTAGACGTGGGGAGGTTAAAGTCGCCCAGAACTGTGAGAGGTGAGCCGTCCTCAGGAAAGGAGCTTATCAAGGCAACAAGCTCATTGATGAACTCTCCGAGGGAACCTGGAGGGCGATAAATGATAAGGATGTTAAGCTTGAAAGGGCTGGTAACTGTGACAGCATGGAATTCAAAGGAGGCGATAGACAGATGGGTAAGGGGAGAAAGAGAGAATGACCACTTGGGAGAGATGAGGATCCCGGCGCCACCACCCCGCTGACCAGAAGCTCTCGGGGTGTGCGAGAACACGTGGGCGGACAAAGAGAGAGCAGTAGGAGTAGCAGTGTTGTCTGTGGTGATCCATGTTTCCGTCAGTGCCAAGAAGTCGAGGGACTGGAGGGAGGCATAGGCTGAGATTAACTCTGCCTTGTTGGCCGCAGATCGGCAGTTCCAGAGGCTACCGGAGACCTGGAACTCCACGTGGGTCGTGCGCGCTGGGACCACCAGATTAGGGTGGCCGCGGCCACGCGGTGTGGAGCGTTTGTATGGTGAATACTTATGTAAATGTGATATTTCAGTTTTAGATTTTTAATACATTTGCAAAAATGTCTAAAAACCTGTTTTTGCTTCGTCACTATGGGGTATTATGTGTAGGTTGATAAGGAAAATAAACAATATAATACATTTTAGAATAAGGCTGTAACGTAACAAAATGTGGAAAAAGTCAAGCTATCTGAATACTTTCCGAATGCACTGTATTGATATGGAACCTGTTTAATACCAAAAATAAGGGATTAAATACATGTCAAAAAATGTAATAAATGTTTCCTGATCATTCTTATATCTCTCAGGACAGGCACTTCGAGATCAAACTTCCTTTTGATATTTTAGGGGACTATCTGTTGTTCCGTGTAGTGAATCTGTTATTCAATGTGCTTGTATGGGTTAATAGCAGTAAAGCTCTATACTTCAAGGGTCTTAAAATTCAAAATCAAATAGAAAAATAATCCTTAATATGACCTTCTTAAAACAATTCCATATAGCTTACTGTAATGCTAAATTAAATGTTTAATCAAATAATAGTTTTTTGGGGGGATACTTCAAGGGGGTCTAAAAATTCAAAATCAAATAGCAAAATTATCCTTATCCTTATTATCCTTATGACCTCCTTAAAACAATTCCAAGCAGCTCAGTAGTAAATTGTTGAGCTAGCTAACTAGCAGATTTACATCAACAATCAGCTGATAGCCCACCCTCTTTTCCCAATGTCAACCATGTCTTTAAGATGCACTGTAACTAGCTTGCATTTATGTACACACTCTTATCCAGAGCTAAAGCACGTCGACAGATTTTTTCACCTAATCTGCTCAGGAACCATCAACCTTTCGATTACTGGCCCAACTCGCTTAACTGCTGGGCTACCTGCCAACTACTGCTAGGATACCTCCAAACTACAGCTAGGCTACCTGCCAACTACCACTAGGCTACCTGCCAACTACCGCTATGCTACCTGCCAACTACCGCTAGGCTACCTGCCAACTACCGCTAGGCTACCTGCCAACTACCGCTAGGCTACCTGTCACCTTCTTACAATTTGTTATTGTAAGAAGTGAGTGTGTGTTGTGTGTATCAATTAGTGAGTGTGTGTGTTGTAGTAATAAATATGCCTAATGCTAAAAACAACATTTTTGGCCACAGAGGCAGTTAGTATGTTATGAATTTCGAGATATGAACTATGAATATCAACAACCAAAGAATCTAGCAAAGGGAGGAGGGGGAGAGGGGAGGGATGCCTCTTGGATGGCTTTGTTTCATTTTGAGCACCTGCCCCCTGAAAGGTCTGTGCACGGCTCTGGTAATATATTATGGTGTATTGTAACTGAGGACAGAAAGCTCTGGAGCGCTCAGACCAAGCATAAAGTGGTGCTGAGGTAATAAAAGGTCAATACCGTGAGCCTCATGTGAGTTTTCCTCAGAGGTTTGGCTTTCCTCATCTATCTCCTCACTGTAATCTCCCTGAAATTGTCTGGTTACTGCCTCCGTACGCATTGTATTCCCTAACCGTACAGAATAAAGTACAAAAATGTATCACAAAAAATCATAATGGCAGACGTTATTTTAAAATGATAATTTGCTAAAATGTTATTGCTTAGTAATTACAATACATTTGTTTCTTTGTATCATTAATTATAATCCCAGCTAATTACCAATTAATTACTTGAAGGAAGCACCAGAAGGAGTATGCATTTTGCCCACACCATTCTCTAGTAAATACCAAGGACATACCAGCTGGAACAACATGTCTTTAAATGGCCATTGCAGTCAAAAACGTGATTTTCCTGTATTATAAACATAATTACACACTATGAGGTTGGAATAATACTGTGAAATTGTGAAAATTAAGAGCTGTTTTTAAATTCATTTAATTTATTTAACTAGGCAAGTCAGTTAAGAACAAATTCTTATTTTCAATGACGGCCTAGGAACAGTGGGCCGTCAATCTGTCGTTCTGCCTGTTCAGGGGCAGAACGACAGATTTGTACCTTGTCAGCTCGGGGGTTTGAACTTGCAACCTTCCGGTTACCAGTCCAATGCTCTAACCACTAGGCTACCCTGCCGCCCCTGAAATTTCAGCCTGTTTTGGTGGGATGGAGTTATCAAAAGTATTGTTTGAGAAATTGCTGTTAGCTAATCTTTGCTAAGAAGCTATGTTTGTTTCTTTTTGACCATTTTAATTTAAAACAATCACAGTAAGGTACTTAATGGTTACCCAGAAATGATTTAATATTGAGATATACTGTAAATGGCTACATTGGACCTTTAAAGCAACTCTTGAGCACAGGGTATGCTCAAATATGCATACTTCACAGTATTTTTATGCAAGAGCATTAAGCCTCCTTCTCAACTGGTTAAGAGGCTGCTTTGGGAGGTCAAGCTTTAATTCCTGTTCAGCTGAATAATTGCCCACTTAGATGTGCTTAATGTACTGTTGTCATTATTACAAAAAAACTATAATACTATTTTTGTAATGCATAATAACACACACCAAGCCAACTGTGTGTAATTACGAGCTGGTTGTGAGTGTTTCTTAGTTTAGTTTAGTTTAGTTTCTTAGGCTACAAGGTGTGAGTAATTAATGATGTCTTGTTGGAAGTAAAAACAGAGCAAAATGTTAGGAAGATTGGAGACTGAACTCTACAAACAGATTTATACATCTAAGGCTAACGTAATGGGTTATTTAGATTAAGAAAGCCCCTACGGATGACGGAATATCAATATCATGTCACCCTAGATGTAAACACTCACAGGGCAGACACACACACATACATGCATTGACGAAAGCACACACACAACACAAATGTATTTGAACAAATCATTGAAATGTAATATATGTGGATTAGAGACCCCGTTTCCTTAGGGACTGCTTTATCAAACTGCTGTATCTGGTAATCCAAAAGGGTTTAGTTTAGAAAAGCATAAAGCATAAGCCATATTCCCTAACGTTGCAACTTGATCTCACAACCAAACAATTAATATAACACCCTTTTCTGAGTTCACGAGTTCAAAGCCCCTAAAGACAAGCACCCCCAACACATTAATGAGAACAATCCAAGAGAGCTGTATTGAGCTACTGTTCACAATAAGCTACCAGTCAAAGTTGCCCTAATGATGCATTTATGGAAAACTTTGCACCACAATTAATAGCTGATGGGTTCCAGCCGTAGTGCCGTAGTCTGGGTCCAGCAGGGGCTTGACTCATTGACAATATTACTTGAGGTTATTCCTTTATCCTACCAGCTGATAATAAAAAGTGGTTGTTATGCCCTGCTCCAGTATGGACGGTAGTGTGTAAAACACAATGCACCTCTTCTGCAGTGAAGTGTGAACTTTCAATTAAATGTGGAGGAGGAGCTTTTGTGAGAGGGGGAAAGGGAAGGGTTGAACTGAGAGAGAGACAGACAGAGAGAGAGCGGGAGGGAGAGGAAGAGAGGGAGAGAGAGAGAGAGATCCAGGCAGAATATCAATGTGCAACGGAGGAGAGGGAGGAGAGAGAGAGCTCAGGCTATGGAGCAGATATTAGCATGAGCAGAATTGTTTTTCTGTTGAGGGTAGCAGAACACAACAAACATAAACAGCACATTTGAACAACGGATATATCGTTTGCCAGTCATCCTGGTAAGTAAAGATCACCCCAAATGCATCTACTTCTAATTTGCATGATGTGTCTACATTCATACACAAACACCTTCAAATATTTATAAAGCAATTATTCAAAAGGTTTCACATGCATTTACCATGTACCATATTATGTTTTGAGGAGGTGTATAACAGCCGACCACTGAAATGTGGGATGCTAGATGGAAACGACCTACTCTTACTGTTGCAATGAGAATGGGCTTCAGAAGTTTGGTTACATGTTGTCTGTGTCTTCACCTTCATTTTGTTTAATTACATTTGTTCATTATAAACATATTTATTCCACTGAGCTACACTCACCGGACAATTTATTAGGTACACCCATCTGGTACCGGGTCGGACCCCCTTTGCCTCCAGAACAGCCTGAATTCTTTGGGGAATTCTACAAGGTGTCAGAAACGTTGCACAGGGATGTTGGTCCATGCTGATCTGATGGCATCAAGCAGTTGCTGCAGATTGGCCAGCGGTACATTCATGCTGCGAACAGCCCATTCCATCTCATCCCAAAGACACTCTATTGGGTTGAGCTCTGGGGACTGTGCAGGCCACTCAAGTAAACTGGACTCGCTGTCATGTTCCATGCGACGTATTTCCACTCCTCAGTTGTCCAGTGTTGGTGATCACATGTCCACTGGAGCGGCTTCTTCTTGTTTTTAGCTGAGTGGAACCCGGTGTAGTCGTCTGCTGCAATAGCCCATACAAGGAAAGGCAGAAAATCGTATGTTTATTTTATATCCCGTCATTTACCCTCCTCTTATTGTCCAACACTGCTGTAATTCCAAACAAAACCATCATCATGACTCAAGACGAGAGGCAAATTCTGCATCCTCTCCAACTGTTGGTTCACACAAGCTAAGGGATTAGCTCGATAGCTCTTCTAGCTCGTCCTCTCTGCCTGCCTCTCAGGCTGGCTGTCATGCTGCTCTTCCTGTCAGCCAGCTCCTGCTACTCATCAGACATCCCACTGCAAAACTCAAATGACATGTATGTCAAGATTGTTTCCCCTTGAGAGTTCAGCTTACTGAGGGTGAGGAGAGTCTGGGCTCTGACTCTTGACAACAGGAGTGATGAGACATCTTGGAAATGGAATATAGACAGTAGCAGTAAAGCTAAAGTGGTAGGCTAGAGAGCATTGATTTAAATACCAGAATGACTTACTTATTGTCTCATACAACTCCATTGAGGATACCTCAGAGTTTATTCAAAAATAATTGGCGTATTTCACATAACCGCCCTTCCTCTTTTGGTAATCGGCCATTAGCCAGAGTTTGCTTTTTCATTATTATTTAAGGTCACGTATTGGCAATATGTGAGGAACATTGATTACGAATGTGACGTTGTGTTAGGAAAATCTATGCTTTTATTATCGGATATATTAAATTTAATCCTGTTCTCCAAAAACCTCATTTACATTAAAAAGGCACAACACTGTACATGTTGTTGTGGTACCACAGCAACAGCAAAGTAGAATGTGATGTAAAATTCTTTTCTTTTTTTTGTATTTGATTATTGGAGATTTTAGGTATGTTTGTATGTGCTCATTCCACTATGTTTGCTTCTTTGTGTTTGTGTTCCCAGGTTAAGTCCGTGTTTGCCACTGTAATTTTCATCTCCCAGATATTCCAATGAGATTTCATATGGAGTCTGTCAGAGATTTAATAGGAGGTAGAAAGAGACTGTTTCCCATTTCTACGAGCCAGAAAGCATTCAGTGAATGAGACATTTTAAAAGGGGTTTCCTGTATGCTATAGTACTGCTCCAAGGTCTGTATGAGAAATATGTAAGAAGAGTCAACCATAGTAGTACAGCGCCCCTGGAGCAAATTAGGGCACATCGACAGATTTTTCACCTTGTCGCCTCAGGTTTTCCGACCAGCAAACCTTTTGGTTACTGCCCCAACATGCTAACTCCTAGGCTACATCAAATACCTGACTTTCAGCTGATGTAGTAATAATTTGACAGTGATTTGACAAAATATGACTTTTAAAGCTTTCATGATCCCTATATTAACCCGGAGATCAAGCCAACGGCGTGCAATGTAAAAGGTGAGAAAGGCAGGATGCTGCACAATGACAAATCACCAGATGTACTTTCATATCACCCTTAATGTAGTATGACTTATGAACGATTTGGGAAGAATCTAAGTAGTTTGTTTTAAGACGATGTGAATGTGCTATAAGGCCTTTACAGTTTTAGTTATTTTAAAGTGGGACTTGAATCCTCTGCCACAAATATGTAAAACTGTAATAACAATAATGTCATATCAGATCAAATGTTTTGGCCAATTAGTTGCTCTCTGTCATGGCAATTTAAAGTTGGTTACAGCAGCTGTTGTTTTGACATCTGACTTGTCATGTTCATGGTACGGTAGAGATCAGTCAGTCCTGTGCTGGATCAAGTCCAGTTTGGTTATGAGGAGTGATGGGTCTGGTGTAGGCTGATGGAGATCTATGAGGTGGAGGTATATGGCGGTACAGCTCTGCTTTGAGAAATGTGTGTTTTCTAAGAGCTGTCAAATCTATGCTAGACAAGTACCATCCAAGCTAACAGATTTATTGTAACCTATTTTTCCTGTGGTTTAATGGTATAACCGATAACAAATCTCTGATAACAAGTAGGTTTTGGACCTCAGTGGAGGTAGAGAAAACTAGCTTAACTGAAACCTACACAATAACTGCAAAATCTACAACACCATCAATGTTTTACTCCTTTCATGATAGATCCCGATAGTGACATACTATATCTCAGAGGGGGAAAAAAATGCAAAAATATGAATTACAGTGAGTGAAATGGTGGATTGCACGAGCAGCTTCTGCTGTATTTTGGAGGATGAGCCATACTCTGTCCAGAGTGGCACTTACAGCAAGTGGCAATTTACCAACACTCATCGTTGATCCAACATGAACATTGAACAGGAAAAATAGAGTGAGAATGGTCCAATGACGTCAGTAGGCATGGTACTCATATATAGACTGATTTACTATCTGCATGGGGTTAGGAAGTACAGTATGTATTTTTATTTCTAGTTTAGTTCACAAATAAGATAATGACTGCAGAACTGTAGACTCACACAAGCCTCCACTGTATAGGCCTACCTTAAGCTTTCATACAGTACAATGTAATCACAAAGCTTAATGAGGACTTGATGATATCAGCTGTGTAGTGCTAGGGCATCAAACAAAAAGTGTACCCCTTGGGGTCCCAAAGATTTCTTGATTTACTTATTTTTATGCACATGATTTATTGAGACCTGTCCATCAGAAAGCAACATCTCTCCCTACTCAATTTCTTACTAGACCTTGCTGCTGGCATGGCTTAGCAGCCAATGGATGTATGCATCTTCATGCCATGCAAGAGGCTAACCAGGTCACTTTGGGTGGGAAGGCTACGGAAAAGACACAAGTGGAGTGGACAGGTCTGAGCATGCACCGGCTCCCTGTTATGAAAATACATGGTTGTCTTTTATTTTCTTCTCCGCAGCTCTGGTGATTGTTGACGTGGAAGAAAAACCATTTCACCTTTTCCTATTCAATCGCCTGTTAGCACAAGAGCCTGATGACAATAGAGCTGTAGAGCTGGAGTGTTTCTCACACTGTGTACTGCATGCTGTGTTCTGTGTTGACTGATATATTCCCCTTCCACATAACTAGTGAAGCATTAGATTAGCTATCATACTTGCTATAGGTAGTGTTGTATATTGGAAGGAATTCTATCGGGTCGGCTTTGGTCTCACAATTCTTTCATCAGTCCCAGTGAAACCATCATCAAACTATTGTACATGATTAATTTGAAAATACCATGGAAGCATAGTCTGTTGGCTTTTCTGAACACCAGCCTTTGACTTCAGAACTATTTTATCTCTCAATTGCTGTGGAACCATCACTAATTTCTGCAATGTCACTGTGATTACAGCATTACTAGGGTGACTCATGATTAAATCTATTAGGAGTACATTTTTATCCTCACAGTTGGAACACAATCTACCGTTCTTGTAAAATAACACATCCAAATGGAAATAGTTGCTCAAATTTGCGCAATGTAGGGATTCGGGACATGAGACATAATAGAAATTGTAGTGTTATGAGAACCAGAAATATTTAATGAACTTTCCTACCTATCCTCGTGGTTTGAACATTGGAATGAATTGGTTTTAAAACATTTGTGAATCCATACGTTCAACAATGATCCGTCTTGTGTTCCCTAAAGTCCCTGTAGCCCCATTGCAGTCATAATTCAGCAGCATTAAACACATCATGTACTTCCCTTATTCTTTTACAGAACTTATAAAGTACTCCCAAAATGTCAGATCTGGAAGACTTCAGCAAAACAGCAGGGCACTGGAACACATCGGACAGCTACCAGCTGAATCCCACCAGTGTGATCGTGCCCGTGGTGTTCTCGCTCATATTCCTGCTGGGCACTATTGGGAACAGTCTGGTCCTGGCCGTCCTCCTCCGCAGCGGCCAGGTGGGATACAACACCACCAACCTGTTCATCCTCAACCTCAGCGTGGCCGACTTCTTCTTCATCATCTTCTGCGTGCCTTTCCAAGCCACCATCTACTCCCTGGAGGGCTGGGTGTTCGGCTCCTTCATGTGCAAGGTGGTCCACTTCTTCATCAACCTCACCATGTACGCCAGCAGCTTCACGCTGGCCGCCGTCTCGGTCGACAGGTATGTACGCTGTAGCTCTTGTTCGCTAATGTCTCATTTTACGTTAAAATGTCAAAACATTGAAATAATCTATACAAATATTTCTACATGTATACAGATTCCATAAGAATATCTTTATTCTAATTTTGGCTTAGTACTTCTTTCTCTCTTCTTTCTTCAAGGAGCTGATAGGAATAGACTTAATTTGTGAAATATTTTGTCATTTTTATTCGGCTGAGTTCTAACCTGCACATAACCTGTGCAGCATCTCTGAAGGTCGATGCCAATTAAAGTACAGAGTTCAAGGTCACTATTTCCCTCACCACATTAAAGTCCAGAACACTTCCTCTCTATACAAGCGCCCAATGCTCTCTCTACAGAAGAGGATGGACGCTCATTTAGCAAAGCACACGGCAGTAACCTATACTGTAGTCATCCATTGGTCATTATTACAAAATAGCCTTGACATTTTCACAGAGCATAGGGAGATAGGGAGAATGCTAAATCAGGTTTTTATTTTTTGGCAACCCTGTTGGTCATGTTAATGAAACCCAGTATTCATGTTATCAAGGGAAGGGCATTTTATCTGTATTAAAATGTGGAAATGAAAGAGTAGGTCTCGACCTGAAATTGAGGCTGAATCTGTGATTGAGTACAGTAAAAGTACAGTACAGTAAAAGACCAATAATGTGTTACCTACATGAAATGGACATATTCTTCTTTCCTGCATAAATGGATGACTTTTATTCTGCAGGGACCTCGCTATGCTCAGCCCAGTGAAAATAGCTGGTCTTTTTTCCCCCTACATTAAATAAGGGAGCAGAAACCCTGGTGTTGTTTACCTTTTGGAGGGGGACATTCATTTGATAGATGTCCTCTATGTGAACAATGAGCATCCACTCAGGCTACAGCTGAGACCTATGATACCCAGCAGCAATTATTTCACTGCCAGGTTGGGATGAACAATATACACACACACTGATTGCCCTTTCATGAGTTCCATTTGCAGCACCAATGTGCCGCTTTTCTATTAAGCCCCAGAAGCAAGCGCTCATAATATTTGTACGTCTTTGTGCAACACAACAGCAAAAACAATTAATTCCATTTAGAAGGTGGAGTATAATGAAATCCCAGTTGACTTGCAATTACACATATAAAGCAAACAGCATACAATGAGTGTACAAAACATTAGGAACATCTGCTCTTTCCATGAGACTGACCAGGGGAATCCAAGTGAAAGCTATGATCCCTTATTGATGTCACCTGTTAACGCCACTTCAATCCGTGTAGATGTAACGCAGGAGACAGGTTAAAGAAGGATTTTCAAGCCTTGAGACGTGGATTGTGTATGTGTGCCATTGAGGTTGAATGGGCGAGACAAAATATGTATGTGCCTTCGAATGGGTATGGTAGTAGGTGCCAGGTGCACCGGTTTGTGTCAAGAACTTCAATGCTGCTGGGTTTTTCATGCGCAACAGTTTCCAGTGTGTATCAAGAATGGTCCATCACCCAAAGGACATCCAGCCAACTTGGCACAACTGTGGGGAGGATTGGAGTCAACATGGGCCAGCATCCCTTTGGAACACTTTCGACACCTTGTAGAGTCCGTGTCCCGACGAATTGAGGTTATTCTGTGGGCAAAATGGTGGGTGGGGTAAAACTCAATATTAGGAAGGTGTTACTTAATGTTTTGTACACTCAGTTGATTCATGGCATTATGTTTTAATGGAATATGTAACTAAGTTTTTCTGTTTGGTATAGGTATCTGGCCATTCGCTACCCTCTTCGCTCTAGAGAGTTGAGAACGCCCTGTAATGCCGTTGTTGCCATGGTAGTCATCTGGGGACTATCATTGACTTCGCAGGACCGTATTTGAGCTACTACGACCTCATAGACTACGCCAACAGTAACGTTTGTGTTCCAGGTTGGGAGGAGTACAACCGCAAGGTGCTGGACACATGCACCTTTGTGTTTGGTTACGTGATCCCTGTGCTCATCGTGAGCCTGTCCTACACCAGAACCATCAAGTACCTGTGGACTGCTGTGGACCCTCTGGACGGGATGTCAGAGTCCAAGAGGGCTAAGCGCAAAGTCACCAAAATGATCATCATCGTCACAGTGCTCTTCTGCATATGCTGGCTGCCCTATCATGTGGTGATCCTATGCTATCTGTACGGAGACTTCCCCTTCAACCAGACCACATACGCATTCAGGATCCTCTCTCATTGCATGGCCTACGCCAACTCCTGCCTCAACCCCATTGTGTACGCCTTGGTGTCCAAGCACTTTCGGAAAGGCTTCAAGAAGGTGTTCAGCTGCATTCTCAGTAAGAACGGCAGGAACAAAGTGCACGTGGTACATGTAGCCAACACAGTGCCTGGGTTCCAGGCGGGGTCCACAGAAGTGTCACAAATGAATGAGGACAATGTACGACAAAATGACTGTGAGATGAGCAGCCGGCCCATCGCCGAGCCGAGAGAAGCAACTATAAGCCATTTCCAGAAACAGTCTTGAAAGATGAGGCCTATGGTAAAGGACTGTGCAGATTGCCTTATAACAAAGACTTTGTATTCCAACCTCAAAGGGAAACTCACTGATGACAGTATTTGAGATGGTGACAAATGGGAATTTGATGAGAGGGTAAAGAGAGCATGATCCTTAAAGAAACAAACATGAGAATGGTTCAAATATATAATTTTAAATTAGAATAGTAGTCATTTAATTTATGGGTTGCACCTATGTTTCATCACAATATTGGTTTGAACATTTGTTTTAGAACTGATGCCGACTGAGCATTCTACTCTATGCATTATCAATGAGCGCTGAGGAAGATATCATCAAGTGCATTACAATGGCTTGGAAATACAATTACATTTCAAAATGAGGCAAATAATTAGTAGGATGACCTTTTGTCATCATTTTGATGTCATCAGATGGACTTGATTAATAACGTTAGCTAGCAAGCTAAGATTGAGTGGAGATCACTGGATTTTAGCTAGCTGAGTTTAGCATTGCTAGCTATTTTTTGACAAACTTTGCTAGTTAATGACAACATTACCCTCTGTCAAAAGTACATTTTATGAAATGATAATGATGGCAAAGTTGTTTCCTACTAAATATTTTCCTACTTTAGCAACGTCATTGTAATTTAGATGAAGCAGTCATTTACCCTCCCCGTTCAGAATGACTGTGTTTATCACAACTTTTCGGCACCACTATGGCAGAGGGCGGCTTGAGAATGCTCATAACAACGGCATGGCGCGACCAAGTGATGTAGGTGCAACCTATGAATAGGATATGTGTTCAAATGTATTAGGCTGGTGGTGTTATCTTTTTGCTTTGCACATATTTGTATTTTTTGCATGTTTCTCTCTGATGTTTACTGCACTCAGTCACTTAAGAGTTGTGTTGCTGTTGTAAATGCCATGCTGCTAACTATATTATCCTTTATGACCTCTATTCACTTGTATTAGCTCATCTGTCTGTTAAACTCTATGAAGTCAACGTTCTCTTTTCTCTGTTTCCTTTCTTCACTTTCCTGATTTCCCCTTTTCTAGTCGAGTCTCCTTAAAAGCTTGTGTACTACCTCACTGCTGTGTTGAACTACCCTCCCATTTAGAAATTCAAAGAAATGCAATTTTCCACCAGCAGAACTGATTTTCATGCAAAAGGCCAGAATATATATATTTTATATTTAGAACTGCCCTTTATACCTGGTCATTTTGTCAAAATGCAATGTGCTTTCTGTATGATTTGTTTTTGCCTTTGTGACACTTCCTTATGTCTGTACTTTATGCTCTTCTCTAACTTGTTTATGTGTATTGGATGAGATTATGTATTTGGTTAAATATTGGCTCAACATTTTAGAAGTGGATGTAAATATCAATCATCAAATAAAATGTTTTATGTTGCAGTATTTAATGCTATTATTGGTAACATATCTAACCCTAATCCAAGCTTCATGTGCACAACCCGGTTCAACCCTAAACATATCCTTATGTATTTTTTATGAAAGGTACGTTCATGTAAAGTAGCTATTCATAAGCAATTTGTTTAAACTAAGATGAGCAAATATTGTGTGTTCTAAACATTCAAGCTCTAACAGACCATGCTTTAAAAGCTCAATTGGTTCAGCTTAATAACAATTTTTCCAGTGAAACAAATAGCTCACCACCTCATGGGTATCTTAGCCCATATACTGTAGATGTTCAAGGTCTCTAACTCTCAGTATGACTAAGTAAAAGCAAATTCCGCCTGGGGGAATAGCAATTGCTTTCATGGGAATTGCTTTTTATCCCCATATGGGATTTCAGTCCCTACATCAGTATTCATAAGTACAGTATTGAGACGTTTAGAAAAGCAATAAGGAGTTGTAAACAGTCTCACCACAGCTCATTGTGTTCTCTGCTATGCTAGGTTTGGCAACATGCACACTGCCCATCTAATTGCCAGGATGGAGTATGTATCCTTTTCTTGTTCACCCATTAATAATAGGAGGAAACACACGTGACACACACTTCACATTAGAAATGCTTTGTGTGTTCGTTTTGAGAGCCTTTGTTAGTAAAAGGTAGTCGGACAACAATGCTCTAAAGTGGTCAGTTTCACACATCATCCATTCTGAAGGTTGGAAAATGAAATGAGCTCATCCGATCTCAATAGAAGACAGCAACTATTATCATGCCAAGAGTAGAACTAATTTACAGTGCAAGACGTGAGGAGCCTCAATTAGCTAAATCCCACTTCAGGTATACTGCATGTCTAATAAAATGACTATTATCATACTAACAGTCACAGGTTCAGTCTCACCCAATTCTTATGAAGCATTTTCTAAGACCTTTCTAGTCAGGCTCACCATCATACACATTTTATAATTATCTCTCCAAATGGTGGTTCGATACATCCACCAACTCCATTGATGGTATTCTTTCAATGGCAGGCAATAATTTCCCATGTTTCATTCACTGGCATTACAATGAGTACAGACAGTAAATATCATTATTGAACTACAGGCTCTCTGTTTTGCACTGATATGATTATAGAAAGGCATTGTTTGTCTTGTGATTTTTTGAGGATTTTCCAATGACGCTCTAAAAGGCTCAGTACTTGTTTCTGAATTGTCGTGGCAACCAATCAATAAGCCTGCAGCCTCCCTTGTCCTCAGAGCGCTTACCCTCATCTGTTTCACACCTTGTAGCGTTACATTCTTGAATGCATCTGACCACGTTTGTACATGGAATATATATGAAACTGTATGAAGATAGAGCACACAGTGCTGCGCGTACACACGAAAGAGGATTATTTTCTCCATTAAAGCCAGTGGAGGCTGCTGAGGGGAGGATGGCTCATAGTAAAGGCTGGAATGGAGTCAATGGAATGGTATCAACCACATGGAAACCACGTCTGATACCATTCCATTGACTCCACTCTAGCCATTATTATGAGCCGTCCTCCCCTCAGCAGCCTCCACTGATTTAGGCCTAACTGTTCTTGGCAGATTGTTCCTTTTCCTCTAGGAAGTAACTCATACTGTAATAGAATATCAATGAAGCAGAGAGAGTGAGTGAGCGAGAAAGAGGAGAAAGAGGGAGCCCCCAGAGATCCTTGCATCTCTGGAATTTGACCTGGGCAGCATTTGCATACAGGAATTGCCTCTGCTTCACTTTGAAGGAGCTCCTGATTAAAGAATAAAACTTGTAAATAAGAAAGCCAAATGTAATTATCATGCATAGACATTACAGAATGACTCTGTCCAATGTGTGCTAAATGTAAGCAACGTTCTGCATAAGCACAGCATGATTATGACTCATCAGTGTATCATCATCATGGTGGGAGTGCATTCCTTAATGTAATCACGCTGCAAGGCATTTCAGCTTGAAATGTAGCATGTCACACCCAAAACCCAAAGCAAGCAATTAAGGCTGGGATGAAAGCTTTTATCTTGGCTCACAGTAATTGACTGTAACATCTGTCAAGTGTGCAGTGGTGGTACAAGATTTGAAGTTAAATAGAGAGTGGTTTGTCTCTACGGATTCGTCCCTGAGGTGTGTTCTCTCACTCGTTCACTGTTAGGATAACTCTATTGTGCGGAAGATTTCCTACATCCCAGAATGACGCAGCTCGGACACAATGTCCTGGATTTTTATATTGACAAAAGACAGAGATTCAAATCCATGTTCACGCACCAGCTGAGTCAAGAATCAAGTGCCTTACTGTTTGACATTGTACCACTTCAGTCTGTGGGCAGTTATCTTTCAAAGAGAACTCCATTGGTAGCCTACAATGTCCATTATCCTTCACTATTACCAAATTAGAAGCAGGATAATGAAAAATTAGTGACAAACAAATTAAATATGTTCCGACAAACTGGGTAAATGTCTGTGCTTTAATTTTATGAACTGTTTTATTGCCTAGTAGAAGTAGAGCTTGAACATACTCTACCAGCAGGTCAATACTCCATCTAATTGTCTTTTTAATTGAAAAATACGTCATTGTCTCTCACCACGGAGAGTTACTAACTCCTAAGACCGTTATTGCAGCACTTCCATGGACTGATAGATTTGAAAAGTTTTTATATCAGGCTACCCTTATTGCTTTAAGCCTCAGACACTTTTTTCTTGAAGAACAATTTAGTGGTTAGTGATGAATGGTTTCATTTGTACGGTTTCAGGCTTGTACTGAATTGAATCTGTTCTTATGTAACAGTCTCTCCTCTCTCAAGAGCATTATGGACTTCTATTAAGCTTGGGTGATAAACTGTGGGCCAACTGGGTGGATAACAAATAATTACAAACATACCCTTAGTGTATATAGGGAATATGCTGTTAGATTAGATGGCATTGAATGTCCCATAATTCACTCTTGAAAGAAGACTTTAAATACGTAGTAATGTGTTGTAATTACTGATGATCCAAGGAAAAGTCAGAGGTGAGTGGACAAACCATAACCTCCATTTCCCTCAGAACCCATCTGCAGTGTAGACACTTCCTGTGAAGATGATCATAGCAGAGCTGAAAGGCAAGAGGAGTGGAGTGCTTTAGTCATGGCCTTGATGCTGTTAAAACCCCTCCATTCCCGAAATCCGGGGGTGTCAGGCAGCAGTAAACGTGATCTATGAGACTTCAGCCTCCGGTTGCTATGACTCAGGGTAGAATTAACTCGAAGAACAATTTGGAACATAAATAGACGACGTTTGAAAAAACTCACCCCAATGACTTCTTAGCATCATATAGACTGTTTTTTAAAAAAAGCCTTTTTGCTTGATATGGATCTAAGAAAGTCAGGCAGAACAGAATACACACACACTTGCACAGACACACACACTTTAATTCTCTAATATAAGGAACTGAATAATTTCCAACACTCAGCATGCAGTTAGCAAGCTCCCTTACTGCTTTTGATATATCCTATCTGGTATATGATCGTTTATAGTGTCCTTCACTTGGTCACTTTGTACACATGTATACATTCAATTGTCTGTGACTACTACATGTTTCTGTCTCATTGATATCAAATTATTAGAGGTTTCCAAGTTGTTTTTTGAAATAGGTCACTGTAATTATATCTACGACCACCGCGAGTCCTGCCAATAATGGATATATGAGCAGGTTTTCCAACAGTTTCCAACACAGGGCCTAATATTTCCACTATGGTTGTGTCTGTTCATTAGTAATTCCAGCTCAGGACTGGTGTCTGCATAGGGGATGTAATACTCACCCACAGATTCCATTTATTATCCTCCTCGCTCCCTGCAAAAGAAGCCTTCTCCTACTGCAACAGATGTAGGCCTAATTAGAAAGGCACCAGGCATATAAATGTAGGATACATTCACAACTGAAAGGTTTCTCTGGGCAAGAGTGCTTGTTCAACCCAATATGTGAAATCAAACGAGGGCTGTGGAAACATCCAACAACAATCCAACAAGAACTACGTGGCTGGCTGAAGGAGGGAGCTTGAAGAATAGGCTTATGATGCTGTCAAGTGTGCCTACGGACCCTTAAAGGAAATACAGTATACTTAACCCCTACTTGCTGATAGTGGTGCTGCATGAGTCCCTCTTGACTTTCAAATATCTAGAACATTGAAGACACTAATAGGCAAGGATGGCATGGACAGATCAGCTATTCAAGGGAAATCAATGGTTGGGTCAAGAGAGGGTAATGTCGGGGAGTTGGATATATGGTTTGAGATTGACAAAGCACAGGTTTATATAAGGACTGTGAGGAAATAGCATAGAATTAGGAATTAGAATACTAGAATGGTCATGAAACCTTCTTATGATGATATAAAAAGTCAGCCTTTTTGGTAGGGGAGTTGTTAAGCCATTGGTCAAACATTTACATTACATTTACATTTAAGTCATTTAGCAGACGCTCTTATCCAGAGCGACTTACAAATTGGTGCATTCACCTTATGACATCCAGTGGGACAGTCACTTAACAATAGTGCATCTAAAACTTAGAGGGGGGGGGGGGGGTGAGAGGGATTACTTATCCTATCCTAGGTATTCCTTAAAGAGGTGGGGTTTCAGGTGTCTCCGGAAGGTGGTGATTGACTCCGCTGTCCTGGCGTCGTGAGGGAGTTTGTTCCACCATTGGGGGGCCAGGGCAGCGAACAGTTTTGACTGGGCTGAGCGGGAGCTGTACTTCCTCAGTGGTAGGGAGGCGAGCAGGCCAGAGGTGGATGAACGCAGTGCCCTTGTTTGGGTGTAGGGCCTGATCAGAGCCTGGAGGTACTGAGGTGCCGTTCCCCTCACAGCTCCGTAGGCAAGCACCATGGTCTTGTAGCGGATGCGAGCTTCAACTGGAAGCCAGTGGAGAGAACGGAGGAGCGGGGTGACGTGAGAGAACTTGGGAAGGTTGAACACCAGACGGGCTGCGGCGTTCTGGATGAGTTGAAGGGGTTTAATGGCACAGGCAGGGAGCCCAGCCAACAGCGAGTTGCAGTAATCCAGACGGGAGATGACAAGTGCCTGGATTAGGACCTGCGCCGCTTCCTGTGTGAGGCAGGGTCGTACTCTGCGGATGTTGTAGAGCATGAACCTACAGGAACGGGCCACCGCCTTGATGTTGGTTGAGAACGACAGGGTGTTGTCCAGGATCACGCCAAGGTTTTTGGCGCTCTGGGAGGAGGACACAATGGAGTTGTCAACCGTGATGGCGAGATCATGGAACGGGCAGTCCTTCCCCGGGAGGAAGAGCAGCTCCGTCTTGCCGAGGTTCAGCTTGAGGTGGTGATCCGTCATCCACACTGATATGTCTGCCAGACATGCAGAGATGCGATTCGCCACCTGGTCATCAGAAGGGGGAAAGGAGAAGATTAATTGTGTGTCGTCTGCATAGCAATGATAAGAGAGACCATGTGAGGTTATGACAGAGCCAAGTGACTTGGTGTATAGCGAGAATAGGAGAGGGCCAAACAGTGCTGTAATACGATATGAAATAAAACAATTCATTTGAAGATGACTGCCACAGTATGTTTGTTAGCTATCTAGCCAGACAGTTTAAGTGGAATGATTCCCCCCAAAATTCTAATGAACTGCCAATATGCCAACATTCCATACAAACAATGGAATCAATCCACAGCCATACACTGCTGAAATTAGTTCATAGGACTTAGAAAACTTGTAAATGGAACAAGTACCAATATTGTATCATAGTATAACACACAGCATTGCAAAAAAACAAACATTGAGACATTTATGGTCTGTTTACATACAGTTGAAGTCGGAAGTTTACATACACTTCGGTTGAAGTCATTGGGGCAGCAGGGTAGCCTAAGGTTAGAGCGTTGGACTAGTAACCGGAAGGTTGCAAGTTCAAACCCCCAAGCTGACAAGGTACAAATCTGTCGTTCTGCCCCTGAACAGGCAGTTAACCCACTGTTCCTAGGCCATAATTGAAAATAAGAATTTGTTAACTGACTTGCCTGGTTAAATAAAGGTTAAAAAAATAATAATAATTTAAACTCATTTTTCAACCACTCCACAAATGTCTTGTTAACAAACTATAGTTTTGGAATCTACTATAGTTTTGGACATTTACTTTGTGCATGACAAGTAATTTTTACAACAATTGTTTACTGACAGATTATTTCACTTATAACGCACTGTATCACAATTCCAGTGGGTCAGAAGTTTACATACACTGAATTGACTGTGCCTTTTAACAGCTTGGAATATTCCAGAAAATTATGTCATGGCTTTAGAAGCTTCTGATAGGCTAATTGACATCATTTGAGTCAATTGGAGGTGTACCTAGGGATGTATTTCAAGGCCTACCTTCAAACGCAGTGCCTCCTTGCTTGACATCATGGGAAAATCAAAAGAAATAAGCCAAGACCTCAGAAAGAAAAGTGTAGACCTCCACAAGTCTGGTTCATCTTTGGGATCAATTTCCAAACGCCTGCAGGTACCACATTCATCTGGACAAACAACAGTACGCAAGTATAAACACCATGGGACCACGCAGCCGTCATACCGCTCAGGAAGGAGACGCGTTCTGTCTCCTAGCGATGAACGTACTTTGGTGCAAAAAGTGCAAATCAATCTTAGAACAACAACAAAGGACCTTGTGGAGATGCTACTTCCGGCGCCGACAGAGATTGTCGCCTCGCTTTGCGTTCCTAGGAAACTATGCAGTATTTTGTTTTTTTGTGTGTTATTTCTTACAATGTTACCCCAGAAAATCTTAGGTTTTATTACATACAGTCGGGAGGAACTATTGGATATAAGAGCAACGTCAACTCATCAACATTATGACCAGGAATACGACTTTCCCGAAGCAGATCCTCTGTTTGGTCCACCACCCAGGACAATGGATCGGATCACAGCCGGCGACCCAAAACAACGGCGCCGTAGAAGGGGCAGACGGAGCGGTCTTCTGGTCAGCCTCCGTAGACGGGCACATCGGGCACCACTCCCGAGCATACTACTCGCCAATGTCCAGTCTCTTGACCCCAAGGTAGACGAAATCAAAGCAAAGGTAGCATTCAAAAGAGACAGAGACTGTAACATTCTTTGTTTCACGGAAACATAGCTCACTAGAGACACTCTATTCGAGTAGGTACAGCCACCTGGTTTCTCCACGCATCGCGCCGATAGAAACAAGCATCTCTTTGGTAAGAAGAAGGGCAGGGGTGTATGCCTTATGATTAACGAGACGTGGTGTGATCATAACAACATACAGGAACTCAAGTCCTTTTATTCACCTGACTCAGAATTCCTCACAATCAAATGCCGACCGCAATATCTACCAAGAGAATTCTCTTTGATCATAATCACAGTCGTGTATATTCCCCCCCAAGCAGACACATCGACGGCCCTGAAAGAACTTGTCACAAGTCCTACCAAAGGTGGCTCCCCTTCCTGTTTGGGTGGTGCTCGGCGGTCGTCGTCACCGGCCTACGAGCTGCCACTGATCCTTTTTTCCCCCTTGTCTGTTTATTAGTTACATCTGTGTTTAGTTAGGTTAATTGGTTGGGCTTCATTATCCAGCCGGCCCTTTGCTGGGTGTGCGGGATTATTTTCAGTGTATGATTGTGCACGACTGTTAGTCACGGTTGTCCGTGTATGTGTGTTTTGCTGAACTGTTTAGTTGTCCTTTGGCTTGGCTTCGTTTTCACCGGTGTGGTGAATTAAAAGTATCGCTAACCTGAACTCTCTGTTTCCTGCACCTAACTTCTTCCTCCACTACACCTCGGGCATTACAGAACTTCATTTGTCTCTATGTAAACTGGAAACCACATATCATGAGGCTGCATTTATTGTAGCTGGGGATTTTAAGGCTAATCTGAAAACAAGGCTCCCCAAATTCTATCAGCATATCGATTGGCTACCAGGGCTGGCAAAACCCTAGACCATTGTTGTTCTAACTTCCACGACGAATATAAGGCCCTCCCCCGCCCTCCCTTTGGAAAAGCTGACCACGACTCCATTTCGTTGCTCCCAGCCTATAGACAGAAACTAAAACAGGATGCACCCGCGCTCAGGTCTGTTCAACGCTGGTCCGACCAATCGGAATCCACGCTTCAAGATTGCTTCGTTCACGTGGACTGGGATACGTTGATGTATACATTGATGTATACGCTGATTCGGTGAGCGAGTTTATTAGCAAGTGCATCGGTGATGTTGTACCCACAGCGTCTATTAAAACATTCCCCAACCAGAAACCGTGGATTGATGGCAGCATTCATGCAAAACTGAAAGCACGAACCACTGCTTTTAATCAGGGCAAGGTGACCGGAAACATGACCGAATACAAACAGTGTAGCTATTCCCTCCGCAAGGCAATCAAACAAGCTAAGCATCAGTATAGAGACAAAGTGGAGTCTCAATTCAACGACTCAGACACGAGAGGTATGTGGCAGGGTCTACAGTCAATCATGGACTACAACAGAAAAACCAGCCCCGTGGGCAGACCACGATGTCTTATTCCCAGACAGACTAAACAACTTTTTCGCACGCTTTGAGGACAATACAGTGTCACTGACAAGGCCCGCTACCAAAAACCTGCGGGCTCTCCTTCACTGTAGCCAATGTGAGTAAAACATTTAAACGTATTAACCCTCTCAAGAATGCAGGCCCAGATGGCCTTCCCCAGCCGCATCCTCAGAGCATGCGCAGACCAGCTGGCTGGTGTGTTTACAGACATATTCAATCAATCCTTATCCACGTCTGCTGTTCCCACATGCTTCAAGAGGGCCACCATTGTTCCTGTTCTCAAGAAAGCTAAGGTAACTGAGCTAAATGACTACCGCCCTGTAGCACTCACTTCCGTCATCATGAAGTGCTTTGAGAGACGAGTCAATGACCATATCACCTCCACCCTATCTGACACTCTAGACCCACTCCAATTTTCTTACCGCCCCAATAGGTCCACAGACGACGCAATCGCCAACCCATCTGGACAAGAGGAATACCTATGTAAGAATACTATTCATTGATTACAGCTCAGCATTTAATACAAATAGTACCCTCCAAACTGGTCATTAAGCTCGAGACCCTGGGTCCTGGACATTCTGACAGGCCGCCCCCAGGTGGTGAGGGTAGGTAACAATATCTCCACCCTGCTGATCCTCAACACTGGGTCCACACAAGGGTGTGTTCTCAGCCCTCTCCTGTACTCCCTGTTCACCCACGACTGCGTGGTCAGGCACACCTCCAACTCAATCATCAAGTTTGCAGACGACACTACAGTGGTAGGCTTGATTACCAACAGCGATGAGGCGGCCTACAGGGAGGAGGTGAGGGCCCTCGAAGTGTGGTGTCAGGAAAATAACCTCACACTCAATGTCAACAAAACAAAGGAGATGATCGTGGACTTCAGGAAACAGCAGAGGGAGCAGCCCCCTATCTACATTGACGGGACAGCAGTGGAGAAGGTGGAAAGTTTTAAGTTCCTCGGCGTACATATCACGAACAAACTTAAATGGTCCATCCACACAGACAGCATGGTGAAGAAGGCACAGGAGTGCCTCTTCAACCTCAGGAGGCTGAAGAAATTTGGCTTGTCACCAAAAACACTCACAAACTTTTACAGATGCAGAATCAAGAGCATCCTGTCGGGCTGTATAACTGCCTGGTACGGCAACTGCTCCGCCCATAACCGTAAGGCTCTCCGGAGGGTAGTGAGGTCTGCACAACGCATCACCAGGTGCAAACTACCTGCCCTTCAGGACACCTACACTACCCAATGTCACAGGAAGGCCAAAAAGACCATCAAGGACAACAACCACCCGAGCCACTGCCTGTTCACCCCGCTATCATCCAGAAGGCGAGGTCAGTACATGTGCTTCAAAGCGGGGACAGAGAGACTGAAAAACAGCTTCCAGCTCAAGGCCATCAGACTGGTTAACAGCCATCACTAACATTGAGTGGCTGCTGCCAACATACTGACTCAGCTCTAGCCACTTTAATAATGGAAAAATGTATGTAATCAATTTATCACTAGCCACTTTATATAATGCTTACATACCCTACATTACATGTATATACTGTACACTATACCATCTACTGCATCTTGATGTAATTAAATGTATCACTAGCCACTTTAAACAATGCCAATTTATATAATGTTTTCATACCCTGTATTACTCATCTCATATGTATATACTGTACTCTATACCATCTACTGCATCTTGCAATCTTGATGTATTGTATCACTAGCCACTTTAAACAATGCCACTTTATATAATGTATTCGTACCCAACATTACTCATCTCATATGTATATACTGTACTCTATATCATCTACTGCATCTTGCCTATGCCGTTCGGGCATCACTCATTCATATATTTGTATGTACATATTTGTATTCATTCCTTTACACTTGTGTGTATAAGGTAGTTGTTGTGAAATTGTTAGGTTATATTGCTTGTTAGATATTACTGCATGGACAGAACTAGAAGCACAAGCATTTTGCTACACTCGCATTGACATCTGCTAACCATGTGTATGTGACGAATAAATTTGATTTGAGATGCTGGAGGAAATAGATTAAAAAAGTATCTATAGCCACAATAAAATGAGTCCTATATCGACATAACCTGAAAGGCCGCTCAGCAAGGAAGAAGCCACTGCTCAAAAACCGCCATAAAAAAGCCAGACTATGTATTGCTACTGCACATGGGGACAAAGATCGTACTTTTTGGAGAAATGCCCTCTGGTCTGATGAAACAAAAGTAGAACTGTTTGGCCATATTGACCATCATTATGTTTAGAGGGAAAAGGGGGAGGCTTGCAAGCCGAAGAACACCATCCCTACCGTGAAGCATGGGGGTGGCAGCATCATGTTGTGGTGGTGCCTTGCTGCAGGAGGGACTGGTGCACTTCACAAAATAGATTGCATCATGAGGATGGAAAATTATGTGGATATATTGAAGCAACATCTCAAGACATCAGTCAGGAAATTAAAGCTTGGTCGCAAATGGGTCTTCCAAATGGACAATGACCAATACATCCAAAGTTGTGACAAAATGGCTTAAAGACAACAAAGTCAAGGTATTGACACAATGCCTTAACCTCAATCCCATAGAACATTTGTGGGCAGAACTGAAAAAGCTCATGCAAGCAAGGAGTCCGTTAAACCTGACTCAGTTGCACCAGCTCTGTCTGGAGGAACGGGCCAAAGTTCACCCAACTTATTGTGGGAAGCTTGTGAAAGGCTACCCGAAATGTTTGACCCAAGTTAAACAATTTAAAGGCAATGCTACCAAATACTAATTGAGTGTATGTAGAATTCTGACCCACTGGCAATGTGATGAAAGAAATTAAAGCTGAAATAAATAACTCTACTATTATTCTAACATGTCACATTCTTAAAATAAAGTTTAAAGGATTAAATGTCAAGAACTGTGAAAAACTGAGTTTAAATGTATTTGGCTAAGGTGTATGTAAACTTCCGACTTCAACTGTACATTTTAGAGGCTATTTATACCAAAAACTGTACTTGTAGTGATATGTCAATATTTTAGCTTGACAATAATTCTGTTACACAATTTCTGATACATCGCATGCCCAGGGTGTCAATTGGGTATGGCAGAGTATGGCTGTCGCCTTACCCTAGCTCAGCACCAACAATTTAAAATAGGCTACTAAAATCATCCAATCCCGATTCAAAGGCAAATGCAGTGTAGCAGTAATAGCAGGCTGTTTTTTTGGACCATGCTGATAACTCAGAGCAGGATGGGAAGGTTGTTTGGCCGGCTAGCTGGCTTTAGGCCTACGGACAGCGCATTGACACAGCCCTGCAGTGAGTGAACTTTTCTCTCAAAACAGTGCAGATCTGGACGATGTCTCGAGATGGCTAGATAACTGCTGTTTGACTTGACATGAAACTAAATTAGAGTTTTTGATCCCAGTGCTGAGTTAGTGCATATAGCAGAGAATTTCTGTATGACGTCTTTTGTAGAATGTTAAGTCTCCTATGGACTGAGGTGAATGAAGTTACAGTAGCCAAGGTGATGATGGCTGGAGTAAATTTTGGTTGTTTTTGCTCTTCTCCAAAATGCATTTTAAAGTTTTTAATTGTGTAGTAATGCAGGAAATGAGCTTGAACTCTATAAACCTCACCCCCTGCACTTTGCCATACCCTAGGTTTAGCTGAAATGACACCCCTGCACTTTGCCATACCCTATGTTTAGCTGAAATGACACCCTGCACTTTGCCATACCCTAGGTTTAGCTGAAATGACAACCCTGCACTTTGCCATACCCTAGGTTTAGCTGAAATGACAGCCATGCACATTGCCATACCCTAGGTTTAGCTGAAATGACACCCTGCACTTTGCCATACCCTAGGTTTAGCTGAAATGACACCCCAGCACGTTGCCATACCCTAGGTTTAGCTGAAATGACACCCTGCACTTTGCCATACCCTAGGTTTAGCTGAAATGACACCCTGCACTTTGCCATACCCTAGGTTTAGCTGAAATGACACCCTGCACTTTGCCATACCCTAGGTTTAGTTGAAATGACACCCCTGCACTTTGCCATACCCTAGGTTTAGCTGAAATGACACCCCTGCACTTTACCATACCCTAGGTTTAGCTGAAATGACAGCCCTGCACTTTGCCATACCCTAGGTTTAGCTGAAATGACACCCCTGCACGTTGCCATACCCTAGGTTTAGCTGAAATGACAGCCCTGCACTTTGCCATACCCTAGGTTTAGCTGAAATGACAGCCCTGCACTTTGCCATACCCTAGGTTTAGCTGAAATGACAGCCCTGCACTTTGCCATACCCTAGGTTTAGCTGAAATGACACCCTGCACTTTGTCATACCCTAGGTTTAGCTGAAATGACACCCCTGCACTTTGCCATACCCTAGGTTTAGCTGAAATGACAGCCCTGCACCCTTTTAGCCATACCCTAGGTTTAGCTGAAATGACACCCCTGCACGTTGCCATACCCTAGGTTTAGCTGAAATGACACCCCTGCACGTTGCCATACCCTAGGTTTAGCTGAAATGACAGCCCTGCACTTTGCCATACCCTAGGTTTAGCTGAAATGACAGCCCTGCACGTTGCCATACCCTAGGTTTAGCTGAAATGACAGCCCTGCACGTTGCCATACCCTAGGTTTAGCTGAAATGACACCCCTGCACTTTGCCATACCCTAGGTTTAGCTGAAATGACACCCCTGCACATTGCCATACCCTAGGTTTAGCTGAAATGACAGCCCTGCACTTTGCCATACCCTAGGTTTAGCTGAAATGACAGCCCTGCACTTTGCCATACCCTAGGTTTAGCTTAAATGACAGCCCTGCACTTTGCCATACACTAGGTTTAGCTGAAATGACAGCCCTGCACTTTGCCATACCCTAGGTTTAGCTGAAATGACAGCCCTGCACTTTGCCATACCCTAGGTTTAGCTGAAATGACAGCCCTGCACTTTGCCATACCCTAGGTTTAGCTGAAATGACAGCCCTGCACTTTGCCATACCCTAGGTTTAGCTGAAATGACAGCCCTGCACTTTGCCATACCCTAGGTTTAGCTGAAATGACAGCCCTGCACGTTGCCATACCCTAGGTTTAGCTGAAATGACAGCCCTGCACGTTGCCATACCCTAGGTTTAGCTGAAATGACACCCCTGCACTTTGCCATACCCTAGGTTTAGCTGAAATGACACCCCTGCACATTGCCATACCCTAGGTTTAGCTGAAATGACAGCCCTGCACTTTGCCATACCCTAGGTTTAGCTGAAATGACAGCCCTGCACTTTGCCATACCCTAGGTTTAGCTTAAATGACAGCCCTGCACTTTGCCATACACTAGGTTTAGCTGAAATGACAGCCCTGCACTTTGCCATACCCTAGGTTTAGCTGAAATGACAGCCCTGCACTTTGCCATACCCTAGGTTTAGCTGAAATGACAGCCCTGCACTTTGCCATACCCTAGGTTTAGCTGAAATGACAGCCCTGCACTTTGCCATACCCTAGGTTTAGCTGAAATGACAGCCCTGCACTTTGCCATACCCTAGGTTTAGCTGAAATGACAGCCCTGCACTTTGCCATACCCTAGGTTTAGCTGAAATGACAGCCCTGCACTTTGCCATACCCTAGGTTTAGCTGAAATGACAGCCCTGCACTTTGCCATACCCTAGGTTTAGCTGAAATGACAGCCCTGCACTTTGCCATACCCTAGGTTTAGCTGAAATGACAGCCCTGCACTTTGCCATACCCTAGGTTTAGCTTAAATGACAGCCCTGCACTTTGCCATACCCTAGGTTTAGCTGAAATGACACCCCTGCACGTTGCCATACCCTAGGTTTAGCTGAAATGACACCCCTGCACTTTGCCATACCCTAGGTTTAGCTGAAATGACACCCCTGCACGTTGCCATACCCTAGGTTTAGCTGAAATGACACCCCTGCACGTTGCCATACCCTAGGTTTAGCTGAAATGACACCCCTGCACGTTGCCATACCCTAGGTTTAGCTGAAATGACACCCCTGCACGTTGCCATACCCTAGGTTTAGCTGAAATGACACCCCTGCACGTTGCCATACCCTAGGTTTAGCTGAAATGACACCCCTGCACGTTGCCATACCCTAGGTTTAGCTGAAATGACACCCCTGCACATGCCTTACTTTTATTTCCCTGCATCAGTAAAATAAGGAAATGCATCACCTATGCCTCTACTGCCATTCATTCCAATTAGACTGGTTTGGATGTATGCCTGACCACAATGGCTGCTATTGTCATACCATTCTGGAACGTTGAGGGTTTATAACATTGCACCTCTAGTAATTGAATAGGATCTTTATAATAATAATAGCACTTTTTCGCACAGATTCTCAGTCACACACAAAAAAAAGATGTAATTGAGCTGGCAATTCAAGGGAGATGGTCTTCCACAGCTGGATGATGATGATGCAGTTCTGGACAGGAACATCTTGAGTCGAGGTGGCGTCGATGGTCCAGCTAGGGAGTAAGATTATTCAGTCAGGCAGGCCTGAAGCTATTCATCTGGCACCTTTGTCTCTGAAGTTCACAGCTACTCCTCCTCCGCGGTTGGGAACAGATTCACCACTGAAAAGTGTAGCACGCACCTGGGTGATGCTTCGTCATCTATAAGCACCTTAGAGACCACCACAAGTCAGCAGTAATCAAGAACGGTTTCCTACAAGGCGAGCCTCTGCCATCCCCTCACAGTCCACATCCTTCCAGAAACAGTCCACATCCTTCCAGAAACCTGGGCAGGTAGAAACAAACAGCTGGTGCATCATTGAAATTTAGATTAGCCAGCTAATGTTAGCTAGCTAGCTATAGTTAAGTAAACAGACTTGCCATTGTCAATCCTGCAAATCCATGGGTTAACACCAGATATTGGAGCTCAAGGTTATCAACACCCCCCAAAAATGTAATAAAAAAAAAACATTCTTCAAAAATCACTTAAAAATAACAGCAGTAGGTACAATATTGACAGAGCTCTCTGCCTCGGCTTCCGTCACAGCACCATGGCAACCAACTACGTGATATAAAGTCTGATGGATCAGAATACAATATCTTGACAAACCCGATAACATGCTGGGTCAAGGGTAGGAAAGTTTGGTTTCTGATGCTGTACAAGGCTTTAGATTCTTCTCGGCATGATCCTGCCATTGCTGTTTTGATGAGAATAGAAACATGTTCTTGTTTAAAGAGAATTGAAAAGAGTTGCGTCAGTAGCAGTATATTCTCTATTTTCTATGGTGAAGGCTGAAACCTTCACAGGGAGTTCGAGTTACTTACAGGTCCACAAATCAATGATTATGCATTTTTTAGGCTGTATGTGGTCTTTCCCTTTCACCTCTGAGCAAGATAACAGCGTAGGATTACTGTATACTGAGGACAACACATAGGCTGATAGGAATCTAGCCACAGATTAGAATTTGGTGTAGATGTTACATTTTATGTAGACGTAAACCTCAACATTTGCGAAGAAACCCAAATTAATGCAGTTTATGGCTGGAGTATCAATGTGTTAGACAAGCAGAAATTTGGATAATGTTCACTTTTCCCAATTCTCCACTTTACATTTTTTACTATACATTTTTTGCCTAGACATTACTGTGACATCCCAAAGCCCTGATTGCTTTCTGTCTGGATCTCTAGTACGGTGAAAATCAAACTTCAGGCATCGGCATGGTGAGGAAAACACCCACACACCCACACCCACACACACACACACACAAAATGTATGAAGGCATTCTGCAGACAACAGGCTGGTCGCCATCTCTATTAATTTCTGATGAATGTGAGGAAAAGCCTCAATGGGGATCCACACAAAATAAAATCTGAAAAGTATGCATTAGTATGCTTTACCATAACACCATTATTTACATATGAAGGCCACATGCAGTATACAGCATATAAAGTAGTACAATTGACCTCCATATGATTTCTTGAGCATTGTTTGATCTCAAACAAATATGTAACAAAAACACAGGGTTGAAACCCAAACAAAAGAGCGAGGAGTACCTTGAATAAATAACACGGGACATAACAATGATTATCACACGGGACAAGACCCGTAATCATCTGCGCAATCCACAAGGACACGAAAGCCCAAAACACACAGCACAGCTACTCACACGCACCAACGGACATTGTAACAATAATCGACAAGACCATTGGAAACCAAAGGACACATACAAATACTAATCAGTGGGAATAGGGGACAGGTCAGAGAGATCCATGACAAGTACTGTATATTCAAGACAGACTATGATATAAGAACAGAATGCATCTCTATATCTATAGAAACACGGGCTACACATTAAGGAGCAAGACTGAAATCCAGAGCTTTGAGAGTAAAAATGTTGAAGCCATTCTGTCTGCCACAAGGGAATATCCCAAGGACAAGAAATGAAAATGAGAGGAGATAGACGGGGTAAAAGAAGATAGCTCTTGAAGTTCAATATTCTGAAGCAGAAAAGTGGGGTGAGGGCTGAGATGGAGTGGAAATTAAGTATGGAGAGCATTGGAATACTGCAGCTCAAGTGCTGAGGGATTGAAGAGACAGAGAGACAGAGACAGAGACAGAGAGAGAGAGAGATAACAGCTCGATCAATATTCTACAGTGGTTTAGGAAGATGATTAGATTGAAAAGGGATTCCATGCATACAAAAAAAGAGAACAGCAAAAAATGAAACAAAGCAAAAGGTGTAAGAGGCAGGATGAGATTAGATAATCGTCAGATTAGAAACATTACCCCTAAACATCCATATATGGCAACATCAGTGGGAAAGATCATGTGAAACGAAGAGGCCATAATTCTTAGCACTCACAACTCTTGAAGAGCACTCAAGCACACCTGTGGTTTAGATGCTGTAGTCTGGATGAAAGCAAAAGAATAGCCTTGATTCTGTATCGCTTCAATAGCCTGCAGCAGCTAAGACTGACACAGCAGCAGCTATGACTGCGGGAGTGATCAGAAAACCTAAGAGTCTGAAACAAAGTGATGGCCATCACTGTATGAAAAACATAGTGGACGTGAAATGTCAGTCACAGCCATCACTTCCATCACTAATGACATCCAGTGATTAAAGCCCTTTTGATGTGATATGTTGATTTATAAACACAATTATAAATGTTTTACATGACCTCTCCAAGAATCGATGGATCCCTGAGAATATCTGACTCAACCTCGATCCGAACCCCGGTATTATGAGGGACCTGATTTCATAGACCAGTGTTTCCAAGGGCTACAATGAAACTGTGTACTGTTGGGGGTACTCGAGGACCAGGGTTGGGAAACACTGTCACATACCTTCCACAAATGTCTTTTCATGATGTAGTGGTGTTTTTAATGGATTTGACATTTGTCAAAGCCGTGAGAAATGTGTGATATGCTGGAGTGCTGCACTTTGAACAGAGCATCTTGAACTGAGAGTGTTCTGAAAATGACTTGAGAGCAAGTCATGAAAACAAGCAGTTGTCATACGCACACCTCAAAAAACACTTATTAAAAGGCAGCTGGTTGAATGAATATACAATACAATCTTAACATGTTCATACTATTTGATTTAGGATTAAGTTTCAACAAGGCAGGTCCTACAGGCCCCAGTTTGGTCGCACCTGGACTACTTTCCAGTGGTGGTCAGGTGCCACAAAAATTACAATTGGAAAATTACAATTGACTCAGGACAGGGTAGCAAGGCTGGCCCTTGAATGTGCACGGAGAGCTAACATTAATACTATACATGTCAATCTCTCATGGCTCAAAGTAGAGGACAGATTGACGTCAATACTACTTGTTTTTGTAAAACGTATTGACATGCTGAATGCACCGAGCTGTCTGCTCAAACTACTAGCACACAGCTCAGACACCCATGCATACCCCACAAGACATGCCACCAGAGGTCTTTTCACAATTCCTAAGTCCAGAACAGACTATGGGAGGTGCACAGTACTACATAGAGCAATGGCTACATGAAACTCTTTTTCACATCAGGTAACTGATGCCAGCAGTAGTGTCAGAAGAAAATAATGAAGATAAAAATACACCTCATGGAACAACGGGGCCTGTGAAGATACACACACAGGCACAGACACACACATACACACACACATGCACCCTGCACACACGTACACATGGATTTTGTGTTGTAGATATGTGGTAGTAGTGGCCTCACACACTTAATGTGTTGTGAAAAGTGTTATGACATGTAGTGTCATGTAATATTTTTAGTTGTATACAACCGCCTTCATGTCGCAGGAAGAGTATTAATGGGGATCCTTAATAAATACAAATGCAACAATTCATGTTACAAGTCTCGGAAATGGGTAGGAAATGAAGGGGCTGAGCTGAGTCACACGAAGACGTTTTTCACAACAATTAACACAACCCCATGCAGTGGGAGAATATACAGCAGAAAATAGCTCAACTGAACCTGTCGTTACTATGGCGCAGTTAGAAAAGATGCATGTTGCAATTAGTTTGACACATCCATTGTGTTATTGACTGGTTTGACCACATGGAAGTGGGCTCAACGCTGTTTTCACACCCACACAGAACCTGACTGACATTTCTCCATTCCTTTACCCATTTGTCTTTCGTCATATCCATGGTACATTGGTTCGTACACAGTTGACACTTGTATTGACACCTATATGATGATGATCCTACCTACATCATTTGCATGGTTCTATTTAGCTGCCCACAAACAACAAGTATTGCAATTGTGCATTTTCTACACAAGGGACATCCTGTATGTGCTGCTGTCTGTGCATTCCTCTCGGCCATGCATGATGAATTGACTGAGTCTAATTAGGCATACTGTTTCTGTTTGGTGGGAGTAAAGTGCACAGCTGCTTTTTATGTGTGCTTTAGACTCCAGTGATGATCAACACTGGATACACCCCCACACAACAACAACAGCGACTGTACAACGGTGTGAATGCAGAATGGGAGTCCTGGCACAGTCTAACGACCAGCAATAATTGATTTAACGAGAGCACATCTTCACCATGGTATCTTGATGGAGGCCATATTGCTTTAAAGGATGTATCGCGATTAAATAACATGAGTGTTTAGATTTGGTTATCATGGGGATTTCAGACTCTCGGGTTCAGTGGGATTTATTGACTGCCGTGCTGCAATCTAAAACATGCATAAATTAGTCAGCAATACAAAGGACTGCATGTAATAAAAATATGTTATCCTTCCTTCCTTCCCTTCCTCCCTCCCTTGCTCTCGCTCTCTCTCTCTCTCTCTCTCTCTCCGTTTCTCACACACTGCTCCCAGTCATTACTGGCTTCTCCATCAGAACATTGCCTACGTGGGTGTTAGATACAAAGGATACGTTCCATTGATAGGTCTGTGACCCTGTAAAGTACGTGAGGTAGTGTGGTATTGTATGGAAGGTTATGCCTGAAAGGAGGTTGGACTGGCATTTACCTTCCGCTAGCCTGGAACATTGGACAATAGTGACCTGGCAGGCTGACATTCATTTCTGACTTTTGATGTACAGTCCAGTCCAGGTCTCCATACTAAGCACTGCATGTACAATGTGTACAATGACGTACTGATATAGCTGTATCTGAAGTCACCAAGCCTAGCCAACGTTTCAGTGTGGCCTTTCTTTAGGTATAGTAAGTGCATGTCAGTGCATGTTCATGCTTTAAGCAGGTGCATGCTGCTGCTTGTGTGCATGTGTCAAGACAATGAAGAACACTATGGTCTGACAAAACGCAGTAGACTTACACTAGTCCATGGTAAAGAACCGAGGATGCTGGAAAAGGACATAACACAATCATACAAGGGGAGTAATCCACTGGGATGGTGTGAAGAGAGATCAAACAGGTTTGGGAAGAACACAGAGTCTCCATCAGAAGTGAGAAGAAAAGCACGGGTCTGTTTGATTATTACAGACAACCTCAAATTGATGTTCATTGCAAAAGGCTGTGAAGTGCAAGGTTTTTGCAAAACAACTTGGATATACAGTTGAAGTCGGAAGTTTACATACACTTAGGTTGGAGTCATTAAAACTTGTTTTTCAACCACTCCAATCATTCCTTGTTAACAAACTATAGTTTTGGCAAGTTGGTTAGGACATCTACTTTGTGCATGACACAAGTCATTTTTCCAAAAATTGTTTACAGACAAATTATTTCACTTATAACTCACTGTATCACAATTCCAGTGGGTCAGAGGTTAACATACAATAAGTTGATTGTGCCTTTAAGCAGCTTGGACAATTCCAGAAAATGATGTCATGGCTTTAGAAGCTTCTGACAGGCTAATTGACATAATTTGAGTCAATTGGAGGTGTACCTAGGGATGTATTTCAAGGCCTACCTTCAAACTCAGTGCCTCTTTGCTTGACATCATGGGAAAATCAAAAGAAATCAGCCAAGACCTCAGAAAAAAATTGTAGACCTCCACAAGTCTGGTTCATCCTTGGGAGCAATTTCCAAACGCCTGAAGGTACCATGTTCATCTGTACAAACAATAGTACGCAAATCTAAACACCATGGGACCACGTAGCCGTCATACCGCTCAGGAAGGAGACGCGTTCTGTCTCTTAGAGATGAAGGTACTTTGGTGCGAAAAGTACAAATCAATCTCAGAACAACAGCAAAGAACATTGTGAAGATGCTGGAGGAAACAGGTACAAAAGTATCTATAGCCACAGTAAAACAAGTCCTATAGCGACATAACCTGAAAGGCCGCTCAGCAAGAAAGAAGCCACTGCCAAAAAACCGCCATAAAAAAGCCAGACTACGGTTTGCAACTGCACATGGGGACAGAGATGGTACTTTTTGGAGAAATGTCCTCTGGTCTGATGAAACAATAATAGAACTGTTTGGCCATAATGACCATCATTATGTTTGGAGGAAAAAGGGGGATGCTTGCAAGCCGAAGAACACCATCCCAACCGTGAAGCACGGGAGGTGTCAGCATCATGTTGTGGGGGTGCTTTGCTGCAGGAGGGACTGGTGCACTTCACAAAATAGATGGCATCACGAGGATGGGAAATTATGTGAATATATTGAAGCAACATCTCAAGACATCAGTCAGGAAGTTAAAGCTTGGTTGAAAATGGGTCTTACAAATGGACAATGACCCCAAGCATACTTTCAAAGTTGTGGCAAAATGGCTTAAGGACAAAGTCAAGGTAATGGAGTGGCCATCACAAAGCCCTGACCTCAATCCTATAGAAAATTTGTGGGCAGAACTGAAAACGCATGTGCGAGCAAGGAGGCCTACAACCTGACTCAGGTACACCAGCTCTGTCAGGAGGAATGGACCAAAATTCACCCAACTTATTGTGCGAAGCTTGTGGAAGGCTACCTGAAACGTTTGACCTAAGTTAAACTATGTAAAGGCAATGCTACCAAATACTAATTGAGCGTATGTAAACTTCTGACTCACTGGGAATGTGATGAAAGAAATAATAGCTGAAATATATCATTCTCTCTACTATTATTCTGACATTAAACATTCTTAAAATAAAGTGGTGATCCTAACTGACCTAAGACAGGGACATTTTACTAGGATTAAATGTCAGGAATTGTGAAAAACTGAGTTTAAATGTGTTTGGCTAAGGTGTATGTAAACTTCCAACTTCAACTGTATAGTATATTTATATATCTCTTGGAGCTGTGGCGACCACTGATGAAAGCCTATTTATTTTTATTTGGTCTGGCTAGTTTTAGGCACTGCTGGAGAACACACTAATGATCTTACTTTTTCAATTAAGCTGCTTGCTTTTCTAAACGGAGCCCAACATTGTGTTCCAGAATTAATTACAAGTCAATATGAGCTGGGGCCCTGTTGGGATGAAACAGCAGGGGCCTCATGGTACTGCTATTGGATTGGAAAGAAGTGAGTGAGAACACAATTAACCGACAGACTGCTAGCAGCAGTGTTGTTAACCCTTGTCTGGGACTAGGACAAGCCACAAACTAGGGATTGGAAGACAAAGGAAGATATTTCTGAGCAGTAACAGTAGCTAATGTGCAGATATATACAGAACTCTTTATAAGGAGATTGCTCGATGAATAAATCACCCAGAGACTTGAAGAGTGTCATTGAAGGTCAATGGAGAACATCGTACAAATGTACTTATCAGTTTTGAACTTAGAAACTCTGTCATTTCTGAAAACACTTGTTTTAAATGTAACGTTGCTTCCGCTTTATACAAATGTCCAGTATTTCCACAAACCATCTTAACCTAATAACATTTATTCACATATACACCATCTTACAAATACTCAAATCTGACTCTTATCTGACTTGTCTGTATATGCCCCTATTTCTGATGTAGCCAGTAATGGGCCAGGTTAACCTCTAAAAGTCGTTGGGGTACAAAGCTAACATATGCAATTGTTTTAAGATAGATCATTTAGCGATTTGATTTGGGACTTTAGGACCCCTTTAGGTATCCCCCCCCCAAAAAAATATATATACTACAGCCCATGGAAACGCATTGAATGACACAATCAACAATGGCAACAAAAAAAAGACAAGAAAAAAAAAATCAATCATAAGGAATAAGGCTTTGAAGTGTCTGTCCGATATCTAGAAAGCCGATATAAAGAAAGCTCAGGATTATTTTTCTTCTCACATTATTAACCCCATATTTTTGGGGCACAAATCCACTTCCATACTTCCATTCATTTGTATAGGTTACCTTCAGACTAGTCCTGTGACACTTGTGGGGGGGGGGGAGTCACAGTTTTGTAGGCCAAAACGTTTGGATGCTACAGAAGCTCCTGCGAGAAGACCGATTTTCGGGATGTCCCATGTCCTGACAAATACAGCTGTAGCTCGACTACCTTCCACCGCAGATGCGGAAGGCAGACTTCATGCGGAAGGCAGACTACATGCGGAAGGCAGACTACATGCGGAAGGCAGACTACATGGGAGGCAGACTACATGCGGAAGGCAGACTACATGCGGAAGGCAGACTACATGCGGAGGGCAGACTACATGCGGAGGGCAGACTACATGCGGAGGGCAGACTTCATGCGGAGGGCAGACTACATGCGGAGGGCAGACTACATGCGGAAGGCAGACTTCATGCGGAGGGCAGACTTCATGCGGAAGGCAGACTACATGCGGAAGGCAGATTAAATGCGGAATCAGTGGATTGCGACCCATGCAAACTGTTCTCTAGTTTCATTTGACGGATTTTGATGGGGGATTTTTAAAATTATGTTACTTAGATTGACTCACAGGTGTGTCAATAGACTAGTAAGGATTTTTAACTGACAAGAGTGCACTGCAACATCTTCCTTTGTAATTAGACCTGAAATACAAACTTGATTCAAACTCATGAACAAAAAAAGCAAAGCTGTTCTAATACAATCCACAACAAGAGTCAATCAAGAGTTTGATTCTGATTCTCAAGATTAGATTCTGTAGCAATGTTCTAATTAATCACCTCAATCCGGAAGCCTGAACACCCACACTCTCCAAAGTTCACCACCAGAACCATTATCTAAAGATTTGTCTGTAACTGGTCATCTCAGCCACGTTGGAGAATCTACTCCTTACACTAGGAAATGTTTCTCTAACTCTGCTTGACATGGACTGCAATTTGGTTACAGTACTAATTTTGGATATTTAGGTGTCATATTCTAGAGCCAATATTCTATAAGAGGTTCCCAGTAGTCAAGCAGCAGAACACTTGAGAAGTGCAGCTACCAGTACGGGTGAGAACCAGCCCACTTCAAGCAACGCCCACAATGTCAGCGGATCAAGACTGCCACCTTCAGTTGAAGCTGTGCCAGTCAAACCCTGCAGATTTTTTATTTATTGCCAAATCTACTTTGTGGGCGACACATTATAGTAAAGTACACTTTAATAGGACATTAAGTATTTCATAAAGTGTTGTTAGTTCATAGTTTAAAATCAGTAATAAACAGTTAACACATTTGAATGACTACAGGTAATGGAGAAGTTCGGGTTTATTACATATATTTATTGTTCAAGTACCTTTAAATGATAACCGCGCAACTCAGCACTAAGAAACAGGTCCGGGGTAATGAATATCTCCTATAATGAATATCTCCTAAAAGTGAATTGCTGGTTGATGACATGTACAATTTTTTACATATTTACATAGAACATTTTTATCCAAAGTGAGATGTGACATAGGAAACACTTCAACAGAACATGGTTTGTAAGACGCAAAATAAAAATTTAAAGCAAGGCCCTGGTAACACTTGAGAATCACACAGCGGATGTCATGAGAGGATGGCAATAAAAGGCACTCTGTGATGGTTGTTATATACATTTCAATGACCATAAGTGTGTGTGGGGGGGGGGGGGGGGGGGTGAGTTCACTTTGGGGCTTTCACAGTAAGAATCACTGCCCTCCATTGGAAATACATACAGACAGTGAACATCTAATAATCTAATGATAATCATAACAGAGAGACAAATTCTACATTGTAGTGTGACAGATGATGGTCGAGTACCAATATTGTCAAAGATCATGGAGTAAATGCCTCTCGTTATAAAACCATAAAGTATGGTTATTCAAAACTTTATACAGGAGCAATAGAGGGTTGTCCATTACGTATGTTAACTTCATACAGATTCTTTAAAAATATCCATCTAAATAAATACAAAAACAGCATCTCAGAAAAGGAGATCGTCCTCTCATATGTGGTGTTGATAAGAGAACAACACCCAGCAATACAGCACTCTGATGAAAAAGGTCCTTACCATCCTAATCAAACACGACGGATAGCACATTCCACCTTGCACTGACCCCCGGCACAACGCCCTGGAACAGGGCTCTCCAACCCTGTTCCTGGACACCTACTGTCCTGCAGGTTCCCTCCAACACGAATCTAGCGCAACTGATCGATGAGCTGAATCAGGTTAGTTACAGCTGGGGTTGGATTGGAAACCTACATGGAAGGTAGCTCTCCAGGAACAGGGTTGGATTGGAAACCTACATGGAGGGTAGCTCTCCAGGAACAGGGTTGGATTGGAAACCTACATGGAGGGTAGCTCTCCAGGAACAGGGTTGGATTGGAAACCTACATGGAGGGTAGCTCTCCAGGAACAGGGTTGGAGAGCCCTGCCCTAGAAAATTGTACAAGAGAATTCCAGTTCGACACAGGGATTTGGAGAATAATCAAAGAGTACCCATGTGAATGAGGGTAAATGAAGAAGAGAAAAGGGGATGACAAACACATCAACTTCTACTGTTCTCTTTGGTGTATTGTGACCTATTAAAAAAAGTGGATCACTTCATGCTAAAGTTATTTCTAGAGACAATTTCTGCCAGGCACCAAATTTAGCTCTATAGAGCTATGAAAGGCTACAAGTCATTATTCAGCTGTATTTGTGATATATCAACTAGGTAAACATATATGATGTCCTTTCGTTGTCCAGAGTGAAACCATGGGGTCAGGATCCTTTCTGAATGCATGTGAACACACATTAGATGATCAATGCTCTATTGAGACAAACCTCCACACACAGATCCACACAGACCCTTTCTCTACACAGACACCCGTGTATGAACCTTCAGGAGACTTCTACTATGGACTCTGGTCTCAAATGCTTAACAAAAGCTCTAGACTGTAAATAGAATCTGGATCTGAACTGTCAGTAGCATGTACACACACAACTGGTTGTGATTATCTCCGATCAAAGATGTTATTTTCTGCACTGATCTGCTACAATTAAGACCTAACTGTAGCAAAATCTAAAAGTTACCGAACATAGTGGGGATCAATTTAAGTTGGCAGGTGTCTGCAGGCATGGGTATAATAATGTATTTAATGTGCATACACACACACGCGTACACTATGGGGAAGAGACCTCAGAGTACAGTACATTGTACACAGATCGAGCTACTGCTGGGGAGTCCCTTCCTAATTGAAAAACACAAAACATGAGGGCAACCTCAAGAAGGCATTCCTTTTCATTTTGCTCCATTGACACTAATGCATAATACAGTGATACGTGCAACATGACAACTCAATGCCACTTAACTTTAGAGGACTGGCAGGGTTGAGTGTTCCTGTAAAAAGCACTTGGTAGAACATGGGGCTGTATAATAGTTCCAACAATACTTGAAAAACAGCCCTGTCAAAACACTTGGATCTCGTCGAATTGGAACAGCGCCACTGCTTTAATAGGATTAAAACGACCGCTTTTTAAAATATTTAAATAGATAATATAAAACTTTATCGTTATGTTTTAAACAGACAATCTGTACACATCTGGTACGAACACAGAAAAATGACACGCGTGGTTACATTAGAAAGGATACCTTCTGATACGTCATATCAAAAATAATATGCTGCTTTAGTAAGCAGATTCATAGCATTTTTCTTATTGTCAAATTGTACAATGCTACATTACATTACACTCAGAAAGACACTGAAGGAGAGAATGTCCGCTTTTTTTTGTCCAATGCTTTCCTACTCTGTCTGCACAATGCAGTAGCACTGAGCAGATATGAAAGCCTTGGGAGTCATGAGTGTCTCCCACAGTGATCACTATGCACTCTTCTCATTTCCTCCTCCCTTCATCCATTCCCTCCTGTAGCGACTTACTCCGTACCTTTTCTTCCCCTGCCAATCCTCCCTCTGGTCAAACACTTTCCCTCCGTCTCTCTCAAGTGAACAGCTCATCCGTCGATAGGTCCATCGCAGGCCGACTTAGTGATTGTCTCATTCCTCTCCACCTCCATGTCAATCAATCTTTTCCACTTTCCCAATGATCTTCTCCTCAAAGATGGGCAGGACAGCATCATCTTCGCGTACCTCTTCGAACACCACCCCAAAGTCATTGCTCACCTTCTTGAAAAAATACCTAGAGTCGGTTGGATAGAGAACAGTTGGTTGTTAGTTCAAGTGCATTGAAAAAGCTTGATTTATTATGCACAAAATTTACATAAGATTATTTATTATTATTATGAAAAATGGACTTTGGAATGTGGTTCATCATTTTCCACATTACCATAAACACAACAAAAACGTGATATTCAATTTCAAGGACTTCAGAGTTTAATAGACTAAAATGTTACATAACATCATCCTGTAAATCTAGTTTCCTGTACCTCACCAGGTATAGTGACCTCACCTGTAGCTTCCTTTCTTAGTCAGCAGCTCTTTGAACTGGCCCAGCATGACCATGCGACCTTTGACCGACGTCCTGTACGGGATTGGCTCCCCACAGAAGTAGTAGGCCACCGTAATGTTTTCACACGCGGGCTTCTTCGTCACTTTATGCCTGCAAACAAACAAGTAAGAGGTTCAATAAATGTATCAAGTCAAGGCTTCCTTTCATCTTTCGAATGAGATGTTTCAAAGACCTCAGCAGAACTCCAAGCTCTGATCATTTGACATTTGACAGAGTACGAGTGGGGGGGGGGCAATAATTCTGACATCGAGGTATAATTTCCTCTCAGTCAGAATCTGATGTAGGAAAACAAGATTTCAAGTCACTCATACTCCCTCTTTACAACTTATGAATGTTTTGGCTGTGACAGCCACCAGAGTTGCAATGCAGACTGTTTAGGTGGTGAAGCATAATCAACCAGGGGGCCAGGGACCCCTAGTGGGGCCCTTAGTTTGATTTCCAGAGGTCTGCCAAAATGGAGACAACCAATAAATGCAAAATATGTTTGACAAACAACTTCAAATAATCAGTTTCATGATTTGAATATTTCATGATCCACAATGTGTGACTTTACAAATTGATTTCCTCTAAAATGCTATCAAATTGAGCACTCCTGGTACAGGTAATATTGCCCTAAGGACCTTGTCCGGGGAAAGTATTCATTTATCAATCAGAGTTCATGGAGGTAATGTTGTTCCAACAAGGAAATGCTGAGTTTAAATGAGATTGTGATGAAGACGTGCTATGCCTAAATGCTACCAGCAGGGAGCAGGCTACTACAGTAAGTAGTGTTCCAATTGCATGCCCCTGGGCCTGTTGTTGGGTTTGATGGTGTGGAGTGAGGTGGTGGAGGCCCAGTGATAGGATGGGGTGGTAGAGACCCAGGGGCTATGCCAGGATAGCCGGGCTTTCATCTGGTCCTCACTGCAGCTATCCTGTCCCCCTACATCACTAAACTGTCCATCGGAGGAAGAAGCCACGGGACATCAAACAGACTGCAGCTTCACACAGAGAACATCAAAAGCTCTGCGTTCTCGCCCCACGCAGCTTACAGTACACCTCTCCCTAGCTGCTGCCTCCTACTACCTCCCTCCCTGTTCCCCAGTTCTATCTTCCCCATCTCTCTCCACTTAATATCATTCTAATCCCTCTCATCCCTTCTGCTTACCAGTGTGAAGCTAGAGGTATGATCATTCTCACCGCCATCCACCGTCTCACTAACTGCCATCCCACCGTCTCACTAAGAAATGGCTGAAGAGGTGAGACTGATTGTTCTAATCCCCACCCATACATAAGCAAATAAGCAGATCAAATATGAATTTATAATTGACAAAAAAACTAAACTACACACAGATGTTATTGTACAGGAAACTACAACTAGATTATGGGGATACAAGTATTAATGCCAGTCATCAAACATATATGCCTCTGTTAATCTCTATGGAGTCTAGTCATACAGACAGGCCTCTGCTTGGCTGTGCAGATACAGAGCAGTCGGGTCTGGATGCTGCTGGTGATAGACATGGGAGGAGGTGGTGAGGTGGGGTGCTGCTGTGACCAATGGGATGGGGGTTTGGGTGCTGCTGTGACCAATGGGATGGGTGTTAAGGGCTACTGGGGTAAACCAGACTGGACGTACTCGGACAGCTCCGTGTCAGAGACGGCAGGCACCACGCCGAGCGGCGGGAACAGGGCGGGCCTGGCGGCAGCGCGCCCCCGCTGGATCACTTCCATCACATACCTGGAGGACCCAACAACCCTGGGAGTTAGACACGGACCAGCCACAGGGCCACACCAACCAGGATACACACACCAGGGATCATGCACAGATGTGCAATGAAAATGTAAAACAAGGTTGATCAGTGCATCATGCTACTCAAAGGGGGGTTTGATCAATGAGAAAAGTGAAGGGGAAAAAAGGGAAAAATATTTAATTCTTTAGAAGTCTGATACTCTGTCATGCTTCAGCTCACCCAAACATTTGCTGTTTCAGCACAAACATTACTTTTTGATAACAACTTTACTCTTTTTTCCTGTATTATCAAAAGGATGAGTTTGGGGATTCAGTCACATGGCTGCCACAGTCAATACAACAATACAACGGTTGGCTAGACATGACCTGAAGAACCAGGCTGTGACAGAAACATCTCCCTTCCTCCCCAGGTAACGCCGACTCACCTCTGTTTGGTCTGTAAGGTCCCCGTCTTCTTCTTCTCCTCCTCCAGTCTCCTCCTAGCCTCCTCCAGCTGAGTGAGGGGATTGGGGGCCGGGTTGGGGGGCATGGTGGGGTCCTGGATGAAGGGGTGTGAGGGCTGCACACTGTTCCGCAACTGGGCGCTGACCCACGGATGCACTGCCCCCGGACGCTCCACAGAGCTGGGCCGCGACACCTCGTGGCTCGACGGGGTCTTCTTGGACCCTGTGGTGCTCCTGGGAGACATCCTTGTCATTGTTTGACCCAAATGTACACATACCACCATAATATAGATCAGAGAACATTCAAATGACTTGCATCTCTGTGGTTGTACGTTACCGATTCCCTACGCGGGAAAGAGCCATAAAGCCGGAACTCACCCGTAGGGGCTCTTCTTGTTACGGACCGCCTCTCCCTCCATCATCCACTGGAGGATCTTCTGGTTCCTCTCCACGTCCTCCGGAGGCACGGGCACCTCAAAGGTCCGCACCTCCTCAGCCTTCTTAAATGGCCGCTTCGATAGCGTGCTACCTTTGCTACTACGGAAATTGTATGATAAAAGGACAACAATGTTAAACGGCAAGTGTTAAAAAAACATTTAAAAAACAGAGACATGGTAGATCTAAAAACATAATTCAAAAGAGACACGAAGAGGCTGTGTGTTTCTGTGTGTACCTGTAGCCCAGAGGACCCATCGGGCTGGGGCCCATGCCGTCAGCATAGTTGCGAGACTTGGACCCATAGTTGTGCTGCTCCATCCCCCAGTGGAAGTTACCATTGACCCTCGTGGCTGCGTCAGCCTCCACCTGCTCTTTGGGCTTCCCTCCGGCTGGGTGGTGGATGTGGTGCACGTGTTTGTGGTGGTATTGGTGGCTGGCAGCCTCCCCTTTGGGCCCCAGCCGAGCTGGGTGTTTGCCTGGGCCTGTGGGCAGTGGCATCCCAGGTCCGGGCACCTTGCCACCTGCAGGGAAGCCATCGGGTGAGCGGGACTTGGGGGAGTGGCGGCCGGTGCCCGGGGACTGGCAGCCGGGGGTCTTCATGACTCGCTGGACGTGGTCGTCCAGGATGCTCTCGGGGTTCTCCTCGTGGGCGTCAGGCCGCAGCGCCAGGCCGTTGTAGCCGATGTCAGAGTAGCGGGGGTTGTTGTAGTGCTGTGGGTGGGCACCAGGGGGCAGTCTGTGACTGGAGAACGAGGTGGATGTGGAGATGTCTGCATCCTCACCCTCTTCCTCCTTCCAGAAAGAAAAATATGATTAAATATACTGAAAATGGTTACTACCCAACTCAACAGCAATACCACAAGTTGACATTTCAGAGATTATGTCAGTATATAATATACAAATATATCCTACCCACATGTATGAGCTTCAGTGTCTGGTCATTTCCCAAGAAAATAAACGGAGCCCCAACTTACCACATTGCGAAATAACAACTGCTAAAAAAGGCTATTTGTTCCAATCAGTCACACCAGCAGATGGCACACTTCCACAAGACCATGTGTTAACACGTGCCGTGGCATTATCACGGCTCTGCTGCAGAGGGAATGTTCTTCCTCTGTGGTGCAAAGCTATTTCACTCTACATCACGCCTGCCAGCATAATCTTTACTACAATTAAATAGCTCTATGTATTTCAAGCTACAACACTGCTATGTTCTAGTTTCTAGACAAAGGCACGTACAGCCATAGTAACTAACTGTATGGCACGTACAGCCATAGTAACTAACTGTATGGCACGTACAGCCATAGTAGCTAACAGTATGGCACATACAGCCATAGTAACTAACAGTATGACACGTACAGCCATAGTAACTAACTGTATGGCACGTACAGCCATAGTAACTAACAGTATGACACATACAGCCATAGTAACTAACAGTATGGCACGTACAGCCATAGTAACTAACAGTATGACACATACAGCCATAGTAACTAACTGTACGGCACGTTCAGCCATAGTAACTAACAGTATGGCACGTTCAGCCATAGTAACTAACAGTATGACACGTACAGCCACAGTAACTAACAGTATGGCACGTTCAGCCACAGTAACTAACAGTATGACACGTACAGCCATAGTAACTAACAATATGACACGTACAGCCATAGTAACTAACAGTATGGCACGTTCAGCCATAGTAACTAACAGTATGACACGTACAGCCATAGTAACTAACAGAATGACACGTACAGCCATAGTAACTAACAGTATGACACGTACAGCCATAGTAACTAACAGTATGACACGTAGTAACAACAGTATGGCCATAGTAACTAACAGTATGGCACGTACAGCCATAGTAACTAACGTACAGCCATAGTAACTAACAGTATGGCACGTACAGCCATAGTAACTAACAGTATGGCACGTACAGCCATAGTAACTAACAGTATGGCACGTACAGCCATAGTAACTAACAGTATGGCACGTTCAGCCATAGTAACTAACAGTATGACACGTACAGCCATAGTAACTAACAGTATGGCACGTACAGCCATAGTAACTAACAGTATGGCACGTACAGACATAGTAACTAACAGAATGACACGTACAGCCATAGTAACTAACAGTATGGCACGTACAGCCATAGTAACTAACAGTATGACACGTACAGCCATAGTAACTAACAGAATGACACGTACAGCCATAGTAACTAACAGTATGACATGTAGCAGCAGTGCATACAATCGTGCCCTTATTTCACCCGGTCGGTCTCTGTAACTAAATGAATTGCTAAGGATGTGTTGACCCGGTCTTCCACTCCCCTAACTAAAACACATCAGCCCCCATTGGCTCCTCACCCTTCCCACACACCTTTGATGGCATTTCAACATGGGAATCATTGGCAAATAACAGTGGGCAATTTATGTGGTGGAGGCTTTGATGCTCACTCCAGGTAGAGGAATCCTGGGCGGGAGCGAAGGACTTTTTGATGAGGGTCTGACTGGCGCATGCAGATATTGGCCTGGCTCAGAGCAGCTATGCAGGCCATTGCTCTGCACTCTCAGTTACCCTGTTCGTGCCAAAATGAGGCCAGATCCAGACCTGCTAAAAGGCATCTACTAATGAATGTGATGTACCGTGTCTCTCTCACTCACTCTCACCTCAGGGAAGAGGAACGTACTGCTACTATTGAACATGTAAATTATACATTAGGTGGGCCAATATTCAGAGCTTTGAAAAGAAAAGCGAAAAACACCTATTACGTTATTGATCTCTCAGTGGCACCAATGCATTGATCCTAAAGGTTCTGTATTATTTAGAGGCGAGATAAAGACGAATGGTTTAATCAGTCAACAGCACCATAATACCACAGGCTATCCTGCAGTATTGACCCGTTCCTTTCAGACACTACTGGGGGAGTATGCCTAGACCGGATGTGACCTCTCCATCAATCAACATTGGATTGAGGCCACATTCAGTGAAATCAGGGTGTAAGTCTGTGGATGAAAACCAGGTAAGAGAGCAGAGGAGAGGAATTGGGGGGGGGGGGGACTAGCTTATCTTTGATTAAGGTAAGAATATCAGTTAATAGAGTCACTATTTGTCACTCCCCTGTCTGCCACCAGCTCTTAATAAAGAGAAACCTACTGTTCCATGATGGCGGTTCCTCTTACGGAGGGGCCAAACGACATAAAATATCTGCCTTGAGACTTAAGACCAGGCTCTGTGTACCGAAAGAGATTCCATTTGCGGTGAGCGCAGGCATTTCTTCACGGTCCAACGGACTTCAAACAAAGTCATTACAGTGCGCCAGGCTCACAAGTGGCTCAGGCTGTCTGCGAGTGTGCCATCTGATGCCAGAGACAAAGGGATCCAAGATACAGTGGGGATGGATCCCTGATAGGCCAGAGCTACACTTTTAGAAATGATTCATAATGGAATAATGTCAGTTTCCTTTTAATGAATCAACCCGGTCCTTTCAAACAACAGGGATATTACAGTGTACCTTCTGATAGACAGCCAGACAAATGGCGACCAGCTGTAGAGAACATAGTAAGAGGTTGTTAAGAGGATGATGGTATAGAGTGGTATAGCGCCCCACCAGGGAGGGGGATCACACCGACAAGCATGGCGGTACTTCTGTGGACAACAACGTACCAGTCGGACTCTCTTCAGCCGCTCCTCCAGTTTCTCCTGAGCCTCCCTCTCCCTCAGCACCGCCTCCAGCCGGCTGATCAGATCCGCCGCAAACTTCTCCGGCTCCACGTGAATGTCCTTTGGTATCCGGTTGGTGCGCTAACAGAGGGGAACACACCATTTTCCAGTTCATTTCAAATTGTACCAGTAGTCCGTTCGCTGATAACAATGTCACCGTTTTCTCCTGAAAAGGTAAAACACCTGTGGTCACTATGCTGTTCACTTCGGTTGATGGAACAAAAAGGGAGAAACTTAAACAGGAGGAAAGGCTTATCAAACACGTCGACAGTTTATCAGGGAAAAGCTAACAGGGGACCTGTAATGGAAATGAAGGTGCCAAAACAATAACCTCAAACCGAAGTCAAGATGACTGTTGCTTAGTAGCTAATGTAGTACCTACAAGGTCTGATTTGACACGGTTTAAGGCTTTGAATAGTCTGATATAGGCTGCTCTGCATAATGTATGCTGTAAGGCGGAGGCATTCTTCTCAATAATAAAAAGTTTCAACATAGGGCACTTCCAAAGTTAGAGAAAATGTATAAGATAGATAGTCAAATATCAGCCATAAACAACTTTGTTGGTCAGCGACTTTATAATATAATATTTTTTATTTTTTTTAAACACTGAAATCAATCTCCAGATCGACCCGTCACAGCGTGACACCGTGCCCCACTTGCCTAGTTAAATGAAGAGGTTAACAGAGTCTGAGCTACAGGCCACGTCTGAAAAAAGACAGTGAAAACTCGCTGGTACACCACAGACCAGAATTAATCTCTACAAGGTGATTGTCCATTCAAAATAATCCCCATCATTGCATGTTTACTTACACGCAGCAAAGTGAAGTACATTTTCTATCAAAAGGAAGATGCTGGGAATATGCAGCTCTTAGCTGGTATTCCCAACACAACTCAAGCTTGTAAGGTGCATTGTTGTAGTAATCTAGCAAAGAGAGATTAAAGTACATTCTGGGGATAGCCTAAATATTGTAGAGGGCCGTTTTACTCAGGGCCCCACTGAAGCACACAGGATATGTCCACATGCTGATTACAAAGCCGGAGACTTCTGCAGCTCTGACTGCTATTTTCTCTTGGAATTCGGATTCAGTTGGATTCATATTCATTTTACCCAACACAGACAAAGTTTTACACACAAACAGCCCAGAGTAGCTTTATGGCTGTTAGAAGACCTGGCTGTAGAAATTACTTCACTACTTTGGCTATTACCCTCTATTAGTGAAGAATGTACACGGAGCGTACAAAACATTAGGAACACCGTCCTAATATTGAGTTGCACCCCCAGCCTCCCTTCATCAGGGCATGGACTACAAGGTGTCAAAGAGATCCACAGGGATGCTGGCCCATGTTGACCCCAATACTTCCCACAGTTGTGCCAAGTTGGCTGGGTGTCCTTTGGGTGGAGGACCATTCTTGATACACAAAGGAAACTGTTGAGCATTAAAGACCCAGCAGGGTTCTTGACACAAACCGGTGCGCCTGGCACCTACTACCGTACCCTGTTCAAAGGCAATGCCTTGTCCAGTCACCCTCTGAAATGGCACACATACACGATCCACATAACCTATCGTCACCGTCATCTACACTGATTGAAGTGGATTTAACAATGACATCAACAAGGGTTGATCGCTTTTACCTGGAGTCACCTGGTCATTCTCTGTCATGGAAAGAGCAGGTGTTTCTAATGTTTTGAATACTCAGTGTATGTAGTGCATTCAGAAAGTATTCAGACCCCTTCACTCTCTCCACATTTTGTTACGTTACAGGGTTATTCTAAAATGTAATACATGTTTTTTTATTTTCCTCATCAATCTACTCACAATACCCTATAATGACAAATCAAAACAGGTTTAGATTTTTTGTTTGATTGATAAAAACAAAATGTAAAAAACCTGAAATATGACATTTACATAAGTATTCAGACCCTTTACTCAGTACTTTGTTGAAGCTCCTTTGGCAGCGATTACAGCCTCAAGTCTTCTTGGGTTCGACGCTACAAGCTTGGCACAGCTGTATTTGGGGAGTTTCACCCATTCTTCTCTGCATATCCTCTCAAGCTCTGTCAGGTTGGATGGGGAGTGTCACTGCACAGCTATTTTCAGGTCTCTCCAGATGTTCGATCAGGTCCATTCTGGGCTCTGGCTGGGCCACTCAAGGACATTCAGAGACTTGTACCAAAGCCACTCCGGCATTGTCTTGGTTGTTGTCCTGTTGGAAGGTGAACTTTCGCCCAAGTCTGAGGTCCTGAGCAGGTTTTCATCAAAGATCTCTCTGTACTTTGCACCGGTCATCTTTCCCTTGATCCTGACTAGTCTCCCAGTCCCTGCCGCTGAAAAACGTCCCCACAGCATGATGCTGCCACCACCATGCTTCACCAGACGTGACACTTGGCATTCAGGCCACAGAGTTCAATCTTGGTTTCATCAGACCAAAGAATCTCGTTTCTCATTATCTGAGTGTCCTTTAGGTGCCTTTTGGCAAACTCCAAGCGGGCTGTCAAATGCCTTTTACTGAGGAGTGGTTCCATCTGGCCATTCTACCATAAGGCCTGATTGGTGGAGTGCTGCAGAGATGGTTGTCCCTTTGGAAGGTTCTCCCATCTCCACAGAGGAACTCTAGAGCTCTGTCAGAGTGGCCACCGGGTTCTTGGTCACCTCCCTGACCAAGTCCCTTCTCCCCCAATTGCTCAGTTTGGCCGGCAGCCAGCTCTCGGAAGAGTCTTGGTGGTTCCAAACTTCTTCCATTTAAGAATGATGGAAGCCACTGTGCTCTTGGGGACCTTCAATGCTGCCGCCATTTTTTTGGTACCCTTCCCCAGATTTGTGCCACGACACAATCCTGTCTCGGAGCTCTACAAACAATTCCTTTGACCTCATGGCTTGGTTTTTGCCTTGACATGCACTGTCAACTGTGGGACCTTATATAGACAGCTGTGTGCCTTTCCAAATCATATCCAATCAATTGAATTTACCACAGGTGGACTCCAATCAAGTTGTAGAATCATCAAGGATGATCAATGGAAACAGGATGCACCTGAGCTACATTTTGAGTCCCATAGCAAATGATCTGAATACTTACATAAATAAAGTATTTCTGTTCTTGATTTTTAATACATTTGCAAAAATGTCATTATTTAGTAGATTGGTGAGGATTATATTTAATTTAATCCATTTTAGAATATTCCTGTAACGCAACAAAATGTGTGTGGGGGGGGTCCAGGGGCCTGAATACTTTCCAAATGCACTGTACGTCTCTCCATTACCACTGCAGTATGTGTCTGGGACTAATCCATTAGACAAAAACAGAACCATCAAGGACAAGGCAGCCAGCGTTTCCATTTGTCTGCTACGCATAGAGTTAGTTTCTTTATTATTTTGTATTCTGTGTACCAAAAAACAGAAGTCAATGAAAAAAATAATATATTCTACACAAAAACATAAATGCATTCTAATCTGAGGGAGAGAGTCTTGTTAAGCAGGACTCTTGACTCCGAGGCCCAATTAGGATGGCAGTTCTCCTGTAGGGAGCTGCAGAGGCATGCAGGGAGGCGGGACTGCCACAGAGGAGAAACACTGCTGTCTGATGGGCTTCAACACAGACAGACAGCTGAGGGCTGGGGAGAGTACCAGGCACAGTTTAGAAAGCACAAACCTCAATATGAGCTATTCACACACCCTACACAGGCCCAGAGAGAGATGCAGTCAGGCATCTTACAATGCAGGAAGGTGGAGAGATGGGAACATTTGAGAAAGACGGATGTTTCTAGAATACCAGATAAAAGCAATGTCAGCAGTCTTTGATGAGCGAGTGGGGTTCTTGCAGGTATGTGTGTATACTTGTTTGTGTAGGGGTGTGTGTGTGTGTGTGTGTGCAGCTAAACCAAGGTTAACTTACAGGAATATGAGGTAGTGGCACACGCCCATTTGCTTTGGCACTTTCATGCATCTCTCGTCGATGCTGTTTGCGATATTTGTATGGTGGTACCCCATCTCTGGAACAAAAACCAAAAGGACAATTTTACAAACATATTCAAAACGAGAAAACTCATAAGTAAATGCAGCTTCAAAGTAACCTTTCTAAACAGTAGCTCAATCATCCTAAGAGAAGGACAACATTTTGGGACTTCATGGTAAATTGAGCGGGTTGAGATTTCTGGATTTGGGTTTCGGTAAAGACCAGAGTATCTAAACCCCGAGGGTTTCCTCTGTAGCCCTACACAGTAGTGAACAAGCAGAGAATGGTGCGGTCGCTGACACCAACACTATAAATTGTTTTATCCCAAGTCTCAGTGGCCCTGCTGGGTTTGACTCGTCTGCGCCAGGAGCTGTGGAACAAACAGCTGATAATGGCCTCTAATCTATCCTGCTTCTGACACATGTTTTTGTCCTGCTGAGCAGCCTTTGATGTTTCTTTAAACATGCGTTCCCCTGTGCCATCTCCGAACTTACAGCACCGTTCCTGCCTTCTCTCTTCTCTGGCTTCCCTCTGCCAACACATCCTAGCTCGATTTACTCGAAAGGAAACATGCTGCTTCCCGCTAAGGCGGAAGAAAGAGGATTGCTGCGCTAAATAACAGCTTGTGTCCAACATGGGGTCCTCCAAAGGCACTACTTATACCCATCCTGGAACAAACCATTGTCAAGCAATGTGGGTATGTCATATAAGACCTAGGCGTATAACATATTTTTATTCATTGTGTACCGACTCATTTTACACAATTATGAGAGCCCGTCAAAATCTACTCAACCTTTCACCGCCAATTCTCCACCATTTCCTCAGAATTCCAGGAAACTTGATTTAAAGGGTAACAAGTCAATGCCTTCAGATAACATGCTGTGGCCCTGTCATACCTCCCAGTTCATAGCTCTATAATTAGCATAAGTAATGACATTTAGCAGCTTTCACTCGTGTGGGTAATGAACAGATGGCTGTTCTCTGAGGAGAGGAGCAGAGAGAGATGTGTTGCTGCTCCCAGTGACAGACAGACAGGGGGAAATGGCACCAGTCTGCGTGCAGCAGGAGGTGCTAGTCAGACTAGGGTCCTATTCATTTGGCACCAAACGGAAGAAAACATACTCAAACTTGTTCAATTCAATTCTGTTTTCTGTGGCAAAACGTTTTGCTACTGTGTGCCCTAATGAATACAACCCAGGTAGAACTCAGATACACTGGGCATGGATGAAATTGAAAATAACACTCACTATTCGCTATGCCCACACACTCACATGTCATGAAATGGTTTGTGAAGGTCCTCATGCGGAATGGGAAGGAACAAGGAAGCTAAACTTCATATCTCGAAGGCATTCTGCCCTTACTTCTGGTATGTACTATTACAGTTTGACCGATTGTGTGTGTGTGTGTGTGTGTGTGTGTGTGTGTGTGTGTGTGTGTGTGTGTGTGTGTGTGTGTGTGTGTGTGTGTGTGTGTGTGTGTGTGTGTGTGTGTGTGTGTGTGTGTGTGTGTGTGTGTGTGTGTGTGTGTGTGTGTGTGTGTGTGTGTGTGTGTGTGTGTGTGTGCACGCGTGGGAGGTGACGCGGAGGCTGTGCGAGTACGTACACACTGCTGTCGGTCAGGGAGAGTGTGTCTACGTCGCTGGCACTGGACATGCTCTGCTGCTCGCTGTCGTTGGCGCTGGTGGCAGGGGCCATGGCGTAGCCCGAGTTGACATAGTACGGGTTGACAGGCTCCCGCCACGGCACGCGTCTGGAAGAAACGCCAACATTCAGAGAGATGGCATTAAGGCAAAGTCATTAACAATAGAGAGCACATGACATAACACAATCAATTCGTGTCAGAGTGTATTAGCACCATTAAGCAATAGATTCAGGTTCACATGAGATACATGCAAGTAAATTTTACAAAGATTATTGCAGCACTGTATTATCACAGCATTAGAAGGGAAGGACGTTGTTAGTTATTTTGGACAAGAGCCGATAAAAGCTCAGTGACAATGCAAATGTCATTTAGATATACAACAAAGAAACATTTCCAAATAAGACTACTGTAGTATCTCTGTAGTAATACATGCCTTTCACACCAAACCACCCACATTGTCATAATGAATATCCTTCAGAGGGTTTCTAAGGGTAGGTACAGTAGACATCCTGATTGAATTCTTATTGGAGGCATCGCATCACCACAGCCTCCATCGTTGACTCAACCTCCCTCAACACACTCCTCAAACGGCTCCCTTCACATGAATTATACATCTGGCTAGGCCTCGCTTCTCTTCATCTTTAAACTGAAAAAGATCCCTAAAGTGGTCAGTGCGTGCTCCCTCCCTGGGAACTCTGAAGGTCTCAGTCTTACCAGAGACCAAACCAAACCCAGGCTACTTCTGTCTGGTTATCATTAGTCAGCCCATATTCTGCCTAGACGAAGAGAAATAACATCTATTGCGAAGTGGTAAATCATTTTGGATTAAGAGAATAATGGAGAGTAAGTTGAAGAATGTCTTTTAGTTCTACATTATGTAAGTAAAGGGATGAGATTCTAATATGTCTAGAAATGACAAATGGTTCTCTTTGAAAAGCAATGGCAGTCGTGACAGAAGATAGCATTTATTTTGTCATACCTAGACTGCCAGTCTTATCGAATAAAATGACGATATAAACTAGATGTCCATCCAATTGTTGGGAGATTTTTAAGCGAATGTTCCTAAATCCACAAAGTAAATCCGCGCATTTTCCCAACAGTGGTGGATTCCCACCAAACTGAATTGTCGAAGATAAAAAAAACAATCAGTGCCTGATGACGTGGTGCACAGAAAATGTACCTTTTCGGCTCCCCGAATAAAATGTGAATGTTTAACGTGTTTCCAACGCATTTTCAACTCTACCGACGGTTTTGCCACAAACACCAGCGGCAGGCTAGTCTCCTTTGCACCCCAGTATCTCTACCTGCACATGCATCTTCTGCCGATCTACCATTCCAGTGTTTAATTGCTATATTGTAATTACTTCGCCACCATGGCCTATTTATTGCCTTAACTTAACTTACCTCATTTGCACTCACTGTATATAGAATTTTTGTTTTCTTTTGTTCTACTGTATTATTGACTATGTTATGTTTATTCCATGTGTAACTGTGTATTTGTATGTGTCGAATTGCTATGCTTTATCTTGGCCAGATCGCAGTTGCAAATGACAACTTGTTCTCAACTAGCCTACCTGGTTAAATAAAGGTGAAATAAAAAAAATGATGATATCATCACAGATAAGAGCGAGAATATTTTTGGGATTTGTCAAACGGGGGTCAAGCATCGATCATCATGTCACCAGAATAAGACCCTAAACATTTATTGGAAAGGAGCATCAAGCTCATCACCGTGCACTTTCACCACCCTGTGAAGTTCATCGTAACTTATTTCATCTGTAGCCTAATAAACTGCATGGTTTCCTGAGTCGTGGTGGGAGGGACCGCACACCATGTGATCGAGTGACTCCAAGTTTACTTCGATACAATGGCTATCGATATTTGCGCATAAAGGCATTTCCGCCACCATTTTGCACATAATAACATTTTACCAAAACAAAAGAGATCCCACCATGTCAAACGAACAACTTATCGGTCAGCATTTAGAAAATTGTACAGAAACTTCCTGTTTCTATCACAGTTGTTTTATTTTTAAACTGGATTACTTTACTCACATAAAATCTATGGATGGAAACGTGGGTATTGGCTATAAATGACAGGACATAGGCTAGTGGCACTGCCGTCACATTCCACCAGGACCATATCAGGGTGAGGTACAGCTATTCGGCAAAGAGCAATAAAGTCCTCGACAATCTCGGAGTCAAATTTCCCCCGAGATAAACAACAACACAGAAACATGCCTCACTTCCTATTCCACATAACATGGACATAAATACAGGTCTAATCTTCTAAAAGAACATGGGTCCAGTCATGCTTCCTGAACAGAGAGAGCCCTGTCCTGTCCGTCAACCATAAGTCCTATCAGCGTTTATCACTGGAAAAGAGATTACAGTTTAATACTGAAGCACTTTAGTCATGAAATGATGCTTATGGCCTTTTAGCATTTTCCGTCCATAAGCACTGTGAGCAGTAAACCTTTACATAATCTGCCCTTCAATGGAAGTCTACTGAATTACCCGTGGCGAACATGCATGACATTTGCTTTTAGCTTACAAGCCAAATCTAACAAAACATGAAATGTCATAACGTGAACAACTAAGAAAACAAGGGAAAGAGGTCAGATAAGTACTTCATTTGGAATAGTCAGCAATTTTGCAATAAAGGTGAGTTTCCTATGAAGTCAAAAACGTCTCTCTCTCAAAAAAAAAGTTCAACAGTTGAGTAGTAAAAATCGATTCCCTTCTCAAAACAGAGGCTCTGAGGAGAACACATCTTTGCTCTGGATGCTCTAAAAAACTACTTTGAGGAACAAAACACAAACAATGATGGCATCCCTCATGCTACATTTATCAAACAAAAACAGGTGCAACCAATACGAGCCGTCAATGCATAGAAATGTACATTTTGTGGCTGAGGTGCAACGTGGTTGTGGATAACGACCACGTTCTATGGCCAAGGTTTCAAATTGAGTGGGATTCATTTAAAGGAAAGAGCGTTGCGAGAGGAAATGCAACTGAAAGGGGCAGCTGCAGGAGGCCAGTCTGTTTTAAGGAGTGTGCACGGCAGGGGAGCGAGCGCCAAGCAGGAAGCCACCTTTCTACCAGGGTTTCCCCTTGACCTGGAAGCCTGCTTCCCCTGCCGCCTCCTAGAAACCAGGGCTTCCAATTCCACAACCTGGCTGTGTTCTCTCTTCAGGGCACCACAGGGAAAATGGCAGCCTCCTACCAGAACCTGAAACACAGCCATCCGTCCTACTGACTGGTAGTGAGGCATCCGTTTATGAGCCTCTAAGCCCAAGCCTGGTTCAGCCTGAGAGGAGGAAAGGGATGGATCACGGGTGGAAGCAGCTCTCGGATTACTGCAGCCTCTGATGATTATTCCCAGGCAGCACTCAAGCCCATGATCTAGAATCTTCTAATGATTGAAGCAGCAGCCATGATGTCAATGTTCACAGAATCACAGAGAGAGAGCAAAGAGAGGAGGCCGGAGGAGGGAGATGCTTTCAAACCAACACCGGTTTCATCATGGTTGTTTTTTTATCTGCTGTTTAGCTATGACAGTGTGGGTGCACAGCTGTAACTGGATGACATTTCATCACGTTTCTTACGACCGACGAGTTGGCCAGATGGCTTTCGTTTCGCCGAAACGTTACTCGTACCTCTCAGAAAGCCCATCAAAACATCATCCATACCTTTGAATAGCCCTGTCCTGAAAAACTAAATTAACTTGTCCTCCTGGTGCACAGTGATAGAAGCTCAATGCCAAAGCATTAGATGTAGGGCCTTTTGTTGTTCCAACGACTCACGCATTTCTTTGCACCTAGAGAATAACTACTGGTCCTTTGGTCACTCCCCTTTACATTGGAGTGCAGCCACCCCTGGATCACCACTGATTGGTTACACAGCAACATAGGTGAAGGAATCAGACCTGTTAGCAGCTTAGTTACTCATTAGATTCTCTCTACAATTACTCTGAAGATGATAGTGTTATATAAGAATGGAGGCTAACCTGTTCAAACCAGAAATTGTCATGGAGATGAACCATCTAAACTACTTTCTGAGGAGACCTGGAGAGAGGAGGGGCACCAGGGGAAATGTTCCACGGGGAACCTGAGTCAGGTGTGAATTGAACGAGTCTTTCAGAATGAACAGTTTCATATAAAATGTGTATTCATGCTCCTCATAGCATGTAACCATATCCAGATAGCTTTGGCTCTACAAGAACAGTGACTGGCTGAGGCCATCACCTGCTTGTCTGAGAACGACGTAAAAAAATATCACACAACAGTTTTTTGGTGCATTACTACACAACTGAGAAAGAAAAAAAATGTTTTTCCTCCCTTTTAATTCCCTGGACTCTGGTCTTCACACATTAAGAGACATCTGACTGGTGCAAAATTTAGTTGCACAAAAACCCGAAGGGTGATGCTAAAAGGCTATTTAAAAATGGAGGGTATAATCTTTTTGTAATTTCTGCCAAATACTAGACCTAATGAAATAGTCATTTGAAAACAACCTTAAAAATGCACTGCTCTCACTAATTAAAGCCAATCATATCCAGAGGCCATATAATACACAATCAGATGTAGGGTGGAGCGGGGAGTGTTTGTGGTTTTAAAATATCCTAGTCTTTCATTCTGGCACATTTATAGGCCCGCTGTAAATGAGAAAAGGTGACATATATGCCTATACACTGTAACTATACTAAAAACTCAGTTCAGAGCATCTAAATAGACTAAAGTCAGACAAAACAATATTCCTTAGCCTAAACAATGTGCTATTTCTGAGTAGACCTATTTTCAAAATCACAACACTAGTCCCAAACTGGAACAAAGACTTGGAAACATTACCATTTAGTCAGGCTAATTGAAAAGACTGATTTCAAGTCCCTCGGCCCTGCGACCACAACTCTTCAACACATCCTCTGCACACTAAGGTGCTACTGCATCTTCTACATATGTTAAGGTTTGTCTAAGACTGTTGATGGAAAAGTGGGTCAACTTCTAGGGATAGAAATCTTCAATCTCTGCACCAGACAATGCCAACAGTGAATACAGTGTCCTTAAGCACATCTGAAAAGTAAAAATGCTGTGTTCTTACATATTTCAGAGCAAGGCTAAATAAATCCGCAAAATCCCTCCACATATTCTTCTCACAACTGGTGATGATAGCAGCTTTCCTTAGTGACAAATACGGAACAAATTCAGAGATGTGTGAATATGTCTTTAAAAAAAAGATTGATATTTCATTCACAGACTTTGGCAGGAACATTTGTAGGCCTAATCCTTTGCATAGTGGACTAAAAAGCCCAGATGCGCTGTTTCTGTTCCAACAGGGCGAGGATTAGAGTTTTAAGTAGTCAGTCACGTCGCACAATCCCATTCTGCGCAAATGAAATGACAGAAGGCTGTGACACAAAGATTTCTGTCAAATATAACACAAGCATCATATTACTATTAATTAAAGAATGGAAGACAGATAAACAAGACTGTACTTTTACAATCCTATTTTAGTCATCCAGAAGAAAAATTTGGGGAGTGTTTCCTTTTTTGTTGTTGTGCCAGGTTCATTTCCTTAGACAGGGAATACTTCCTTTGACTTTCTGCTGCAGTTTAACAAGACTTCTCCATTTTCCACAGTCAAAAGAGAAATCATGTTGAGCTTTTCTCCGAGCGAACCTTTCTTCCACTAGAAAAGCCTGCCATTCACAGGAAACCTGCGTGGGGAACACAAAGAGCGGCTGCCTCCACCTTCTAACAACCAGCAAATGCTCTCCCTTCGACCCCTGCCACTGCCTCACCATCACAGGTACTTAAAGGCCTCTGCCTACACTGCATTCCTCTCATCTTAAGCTGTCCGCTGTGCTAAACTCAGAGCCACTTTTCATCTCCAACTTCAGGCAGCAACTCGCACAGAGGGGGGGAGGACAAGTTCATTTCTAATTCAGCACTTGCACAGAGAAGCTAGATAGTTATAAAGGCTGGAGAGAGAGAGAGAGGATGTCGGGAGAGGATTTACCTGTACTCGTGACTGTCCTGGAATCTCTTGGTGCTGGTGACACGTTGGGAAGCGGTCTCCTGAAGCAGCTTCTGAGTGAGCCGGTTGCTAGGATCACTCTCCTGCTGCTCCTCCAACTCGTGGTCACATCTCCACTCCTCGTCCTCGTTCAGCGTGGGCAAATACCCTGGTAAAACCTTCCCACCCCCAGAGACAGAGCTCTGGTCACTGTAGAGCTTAGGGCTCTCCCCCCCAGTCCTGGTGTATTCCAAGTAGATATCTGACTTGAGGAACAGAGGGTAGGTGTTCTCCTCCATCATAGTCTGAATCTCAGTCTGAGCCTGGTCAAACATGGCCGGGTCAATGTGCAGCCTCATCACACAGTCCTTGATGAAGCTCTTGGTGGCTGGTTTGATCTGTCTCGAGACTATTCCATTGTTGTCCAGGATGTACTTTTTATAAATGGCTTTCGCCAGTTTCAGCTTCTTCTCCTCGCCCTGGCCCTCACTGGCCTCGAGCTTACGGAAGCCAGTGCAGGCGAACCAGAAGTCCAACATGTCGGCACATTCCTCCTGCTTGAGGAACGTCCTGAACAGGTGGATACCATCCTGGTCGTCCAGGAGAGAGTGCAGGGACTCTGCCCACTTAAGGTAGGGCGGCGTGGGGGAGGCACTGCCCTCCGGCTCATAGCCCAGGTCCAGGTCAGGTCGTCTGGGCGTGGCCGTGGAGGCCTCGTTCTTGAGGCTCTCGCTCTTGAAGGAATAGAAACCGTGGGTGTAGGGCCGTCCATCGCTGGACACCAGCTCTCCCTCCTCCCCAGGGACCGGGGGTCTGGGGGCATCCTCAGTGAAGCTGCCCCCCAGATCCACCAGGCAACCCCCCACCTTGTCGCCCACGCTCATGTTCACAGCGTCCATACACCCCGTCCCAGTACAGCCCACCGTGCAGAACGATCAGATCCACCCCTCTACTTATGCCACCGTGAAAGAATTTCTCCTGTAAAAAAAATACAAAAATATATAATGAGTGGAAACTTTAAACACATAAAATGTAAACGTATTCACAGGCAAAGTGTCAGACGTTTATTATCTCATTTTGACAACTTAGTAAAAAAAGAACAAACGTTTGAGACAAATTGGAAATCCATTCAATAGTGAGAAAATAAAAGCAGACTGCATATCTATGTCTAAGCATAGAATTCACACAAGTCTAATATTTCAAAAAGAAATCCTGCCAAAACAGAGATTAAATAAATGATTTCATTGCTCACATCGATAGCACCCATTTAAAGGTTGAAAAAATATTTTGACTACTAAGAAATACAATTCAATATCCCCTAAAACGAAGGGCATTGAAGAAATCGATGCACACGAAAAAAAGTGATCTGTGTGTCATATGTTCACACAGATTAGCACGTTCCATGGATGACTCCCTACAGCAATACCTTAACATCAGAAGATTCTAGAACATATTTTTATTGTTGGGTTTCTGAACTGCATCTAGGCTATATGCTAGTGTGAATGAAATCTATTCTATAAAATACAGAGGTAGCTAAAATAAAGAACCCTATTTCAGATATAGATAGCCTAACTGCTTCGTGACAATCATATTGAATGTATTTCCGACTTCAAATGATTGGCTGAAAATAACTGAACGGAAAAGGGTTATGGAGACCCAGTAGTAGAGTTCCTCTTCCTTCCATTCTTTAATACTGTCAGGGTTCTTATTTTGTTTTCCCCCCTGTAAGTAGAGACAGATGGGCACATCGACCCCTCTTCACTGTTGAAAATACTTGCATGTTTGACATGTGTCATGTGAAGGATACAGAGAACAAAAACTCCACTTGAGGCCACTGATGACAGACACAGATCCGAGCAGTGTACTACAGGGGCCGACCCTGAGCATGAAATAGAGCGACAAGGGCAGAGCGTTCTGGAGGTTAAAAGAGGAACTGTGGGGTGCAGGCAGAGCCCAATCTGCCATGACTGTGACCATGGCTGCTGTGTGTGGTGAATGCAGCCAGGCAGGCACTCCGACTGATCATATCAGAGGACGACCTTGAGTCAAATATTTTCAGTCCCTGCTGAGACCTGGAGGAAGTGGACCTCCCCTGTGGCTGTCCGGGAACTATGGAGTGGACAGACAGGGTATTTTACACATCAGAGTGCAATGAACCACTGACTATCCTCAATTTCTCCTTTTCACGTTGACAGTGATGATGAATATACACAAAAATGTTATACGCTCAATTCTAGTAGCAGGAGTAGTACTTCTCTTTAAAATGTTACATTTCAAGATTCTCAATATCTTTAAAATGTCATCATCTATCTAGACACCAATTGACCTAGAATGTCAGCTCATAAATACCTGGGTATCTGGCACTATCATTCCACACGCACATCAATGATCTTCAAGCAAAGGTCAAGTCCAGAATAGGCTTTCTCTAACAGAACAAATCTTAATTCACACACAGTGCTAAACACACCATGGTCCAAATGACAATACTCCCATCCTGGATTATGGTGATGTCATCTACAATATGGCCCCAAAGTCCACCCTCATAAACTGGACGAACTTTACCCCTCTGCCATAAGCTTTGTCACTAGTGCCCCATTCCAACTTCATCACTGTGACTTATTCATTAACTGGCCATCCCTACATGTATGACATAAAACCCACAGGCTCACATTCATATACAAATCCCTCCTCGGCAAGGCCTCCCTTTATCTCAGCTCCACACCACCAACACCAACCTGAGATCCAGCAATTACATAAACCTGGCAATCCCAAAGACACTCAGTATCTTTGGTGAAAATGCTTTTCAATTACCTGCTGCTAGAGACTGGACCATGCTTAAAAAAAAACGCAAACTATGCTCTTTTGAGTCAACTGGTATATTTACAAACAAACTGTCTGAGATTTTAACTGATAACTGCGTGTGTTTTCCCACTACCTCTTAATTAAATTCGGCACATTACTCAATATCTTACTAACTGGATTACTGGCTGGGCATTGTGTGTACTTTTGACTGTTGTATCTATGATATTGTTTAACCTATGTGTGTGTTATACGTGCTGCGCCTGCTACCTGAGGTCTCATTGTAAATAAGAATTGGATCTTTATTGGCACTGTAGGTGTGGACGTTAGCTAATGACAACTGCTTTGACCACTGGACATGAGTTCAGCCAACTACTCCGAATGATTTGTACAATCATCAACATTATATGCAATGTATCATGTCAATATCAAACCATTACATCTAAGTTCCCCTCTTTACTGCTTTAATTAAAACGGCTCAATTTAAAAATCAGGGGGAAAAGCTTAGGTGAGAATGAAAAACGTAGCCTGCAATGAATTCACAACTTTCACTGTGGACAATACCAAAACAACACTGTTGGAATCAATTAACTTAGCAACATAGCCTTCCAGCAACAACGTAACAAACATGTAGGAAGCTGACGTTATACTGGAACAAAAAAAAGTAACAATATTGATGCTGGAATTCTATTAAACCACAATGTAGCCTACGTAGTAGCACATTTAACAAAATATCAAGATCACATTATCAAGAACAGGCTGTGATATGATTACAACTGTGAACACGTAGATCGTGCAAGTATTATCATGCGCACATTCACAAATACTGTGTTGCGGTCTTCAGTTTCGTAATATGCACGAACATTTATAAAGAGCGTAATCTGTCGCTACTATAACTGTATTACTACACCCATTCCCTACCATCCCTAATGCTTTGAAGTGAGCCCCACATTCATTGCATTCATGTCTTGGCCTCTGAGTATGAGCAGCACAGCAGCAGAACGGATGGGGGAGGGGAGGCAGAAACAAACTCCGTCCACACAGCCAGGCCCTTCCGCAGCCGACCGACTAGTACACAACTTTGCAACACTATTTGCCTACTAAACTGTAAGTATCTTAGGTAATGAATGTTCAGAGTTGTTCACGACCAACACCCCACCATTTTTCAGAATCGATAAAAGACGCAGCAGAGATAGAACACTCGATCTCGGAATTGACTAGCGCGCGCACACACACAGCAAAGCGATCATCTCCGGCTACCGCAATCCCAAACCAAGAGCTGAAAAAAAAAGTGCTCTATACTTCACCTGTGAAAACCTACTTGCCGTTTTCGAGTGCATCGGGAATTTTTGCTTGTACAGCTCACTGTGAATCGTGTCATAGATGCGAATAGCAAGAGTTTAAAAATAACAAAGAAAACAGTCCGTTCTCCACCTCTCCATGGCTGTCTCTCACTCCTGTCTGTGTGGTGGTTCAGAAGACGTACAGCGCCACGAGCGTTCAAAAAACATACTGCCGCGGTGTAGAAGAACTGGAAAGGGGGGGCCTGAACTAGAGAGAGAGGGATGATGTGCATTCTCTTCAAATATTCTATATTGTAACTTTCTCTACCCAGGCGACAATATATATATATATTTATCACATGTATTGATGATAACGAAGACAACCGGATCAAACCTTCTAAACAAATCAAAAGCCTAGAATGATAACGTTACATCTATACCGTTATTTGGAAATCCTTTGGCAGAAAAGGGTCAGGGTCAAATGAAAAAAATGTATAAGCGATATTCTTACAGAGATAAACATAACATTTGTACGGAGAGGAGCAATGCCGCATGTAAAAGCAGATGATGTGGCAATAAGAGACAGTCGACCACCTGTCTCTATACAAATGCAATTTACAATATTTTCACAAGAACTGTTGCCATGGAACTGTTTTGAGAATATAGATTCAAAAAGGCAAGTAATAATTTCATGTGGTTGTCCTTTCCCCCTGTTCTTTTATGTATACGGCTGGCACAGAATAATGAAGAATGGAGTTATTGTGTTTGCCTGCTGCCACTGTACTGTACTGTAGTTAGTTCACTTTGAAAATGTCCGTGAAACATCAATATCAACACACGGGGAATATGAACGTGGAGTGCAGCTTATCTACCTTGAAGGTCACACAAGAAGAGAGCCAGAGAGAGGTTTATTATCACCATACGTCCACTACATTACAACAGCCAATGAATTATTGCATCTTATCATTTAATTCTATCAGCTCTGCCGGAGTTTACCAAAGAGAAATGCAGGGTGGTATGATGTTACTCTTTAACTCTTCTAGCTCCCTTCTCACAGCTTGTAAAGAGATACAGATCAAAGGTATGCCTGTGATTGTATTCCTCCACCTGACCAAAGGAGAGAAATGCTTAGACAAAAGATCATGCATGTGCCTTTCAACTTGCTATTTGAATCTTTTGCCCCCTTTAAGAAATACACATGGGAGTAAGAATGAACATTTATTATTACTGGAATGTATATTCGCAAAGGGGCAATATGTGTTTTGACTGTGTATTCACATGTTGTGTGTTGATCTAGACCTGCAAACTAGCTGCACACACCTGCAAACAATCAGGTCTTGTAATCTCAAGGCTTTATTGTACTGAGATCAAAGGCCATTGGAATGCAGAAAGCTATTACTGGTCTTGATGGTTTGATTAGATTAGATCCTTCAAAAAGTACAGAGAATGACTGTAGATATTTTTCAACTACATTATATTTTAGGGGGGGTTTACACCTGAACTGAATGAGCCAACACAAATCTAGCATATGTGCAGCCCTTCAAGAATTGGAGGTCCTGGTGTTGTGTAAAATGATCAGAGTAAACAACATCTTGCAGTATAATATGTTACACCCAGAGTTGTTGTAACCTGGTTGAGGTTAGATATAACTAACTGTATGTGCTTCAAGGCACATTTTATTAAATAGATTATCCGTGTACTTTTGTATACTTTTTAGCCAGTAGTTCTGAAAGTATCACTCAATAGCCAAAAGTGGTCCCTGAAAATACGCAACATATGTGCAGATATGTGATCAAAGTAATTGCTCTCTCTCTCTCTCTCTATGTCCACTGAGCATTTGGGCCTGCACTGCAATCTCATTGGATAATGCTGGGCAGGCCTCTTCCTAGCTGTGACTCAATGCGAGGGGCTAGCGCTCATTGGCTAGAACTCTAATTGGTAGTGGGCTGGCCCACGTGGAGGGAAATGTACAGTTGAAGTCGGAAGTTTACATAAACTTAGGTTGGAGTCATTAAAACTTGTTTTTCAACCACTCCACAAATTTCTTGTTAACAAACTATAGTTTTGGCAAGTCGGCTAGGACATCTACTTTGTGCATGACCCAAGTAATTTTTCCAACAATTGTTTACATACAGATTATTTCACTTATAACTCACTGTATCACAATTCCAGTGGGTCAGAAGTTTACATACACTAAGTTGACTGTGCCTTTAAACAACTTGGAAAATTCCAGAAAATAATGTCATGGCTTTAGAAGCTTCTGATAGGCTAATTTACATCATTTGAGTCAATTGGAGGTGTACATGTGAATGTACAGTGGGGCAAAAAAGTATTTAGTCAGCCATTAATTGTGCAAGTTCTCCCACTTAAAAATATGAGAGAGGCCTGTAATTCTCATCATAGGTACACTTCAACTATGACAGACAAAATGAGAAAAGGAAATCCAGAAAATCACATTGTAGGATTTTTTATGAATTTATTTGCAAATTATGGTGGAAAATAAGTATTTGGTCACCTACAAACACGCAAGATTTCTGGCTCTCACAGACCTGTAACTTCTTCTTTAAGAGGCTCCTCTGCCCTCCACTCGTTACCTGTATTAATGGCACCTGTTTGAACTTGTTATCAGTATAAAAAGACACCTGTCCACAACCTCAAACAGTCACACTCCAAACTCCATTATGGCCAAGACCAAAGAGCTGTCAAAGGACACCAGAAGAAATCAACTGTGGGAGCAATTATTAGGAAATGGAAGACATACAAGGCCACTGATAATGTCCCTCAATCTGGGGCTCCACGCAAGATCTCACCCCGTGGGGTCAAAATGATCACAAGGACGGTGAGCAAAAATCCCAGAACCACACGGCGGGATCTAGTGAATGACCTGCAGAGAGCTGGGACCAAAGTAACAAAGCCTACCATCAGTAACACACTACGCCGCCAGGGACTCAAATCCTGCAGTGCCAGACGTGTCCCCCTAATTAAGCCAGTACATGTCCAGGCCCGTCTGAAATTTGCTAGAGAGCATTTGGATGATCCAGAAGAAGATTGGGAGAATGTCATATGGTCAGATGAAACCAAAATAGTACTTTTTGGTAAAAACTCAACTCGTCGTGTTTGGAGGACAAAGAATGCTGAGTTGCATCCAAAGAACACCATACCTATTGTGAAGCATGGGGGTGGAAACATCATGCTTTGGAGCTGTTTTTCTGCAAAGGGACCAGGACGACTGATCCGTATAAAGGAAAGAATGAATGGGGCCATCTATCGTGAGATTTGAGCGAAAACTTCCTTCCATCTGCAAGGGCAAGATGAAACGTGGCTGGGTCTTTCAGCATGACAATGATCCCAAACACACTTCCCGGGCAACGAAGGAGAGGCTTCGTAAGAAGCATTTCAAGGTCCTGGAGTGGCCTAGCCAGTCTCCAGATCTTAACCCCATAGAAAATCTTTGGAGGGAGTTGAAAGTCTGTGTTGCCCAGCAATAGCCCCAACACATCACTGCTCTAGAGGAGATCTGCATGGAGGATTGGGCCAAAATACCAGCAACAGTGTGTGAAAACCTTGTGAAGACTTACAGAAAACGTTTGACCTCTGTCATTGCCAACAAAGGGTATATAGCAAATTATTGAGATAAACTTTTGTTATTGACCAAATACTTATTTTCCACCACAATTTGCAAATAAATAAATTAAAAATCCTATAATGTGGTTTTCTGGAGAAATCAAATCTAATTTTGTCTGTCATAGTTGAAGTGTACCTAGGTCTGTAATTTTCATCATATCTCATCTTTTTAAGTGGGAGAACTTGCACAATTGGTGGCTGACTAAATACTTTTTTGCCCCACTGTATTTCAAGCCTACCTTCAAACTCACTACCTCTTTGTTTGGCATCATGGGAAAATCAAAAGAAATCAGCCACAACTAATTGTAGACCTCCACAAGTCTGGTTCATCCTTTGCAGCAATTTCCAAATGCCTAAAGGTACCACGTTCATCTGTACAAACAATAGTACGCAAGTATAAACACCATGGGACCACACAGCCGTCATACCGCTCAGGAAGGAGACAGGTACAAGGAGGAAACAGGTACAAAAGTATCTATAGCCACAGTAAAACAAGTCCTATAGCAACATAACCTGAAAGGCCGCTCCGCATGGAAGAAGCCACTGCTCAAAAACCTCCATAAAAAAGCCAGACTACGGTTTGCATCTGCACATGAGGACAAAGATCATACTTTTTGGAGAAATGTCCTCTGGTCTGATGAAACAAAAATAGAACTGTTTGGCCATAATGACATCCTTGTTTTTGTTTGGAGGAAAAGGGGGGAGACTTGCAAGCCAAAGAACACCATCCCAACCATGAAGCACAGGGGAGGCAGCATCATGTTGTGGGGGTGCTTTGCTGCAGGAGGGACTGGTGCACTTCACAAAATAGATGGCATCGTGAGGGAGGAAAATTGTGTGGATATATTGAAGCAACATCTCTAGACATCAGTCAGGAAGTTAAAGCTTGGTCGCAAATGGGTCTTCCAAATGGACAAGCATACTTGCAAAATGGCTTAATGTCAACAAAGTCAAGGTATTGGAGTGGCCATAACAAAGCCCTGACCTCAATCCTATAGAAAATGTGTGGGCAGAACTGAAAAAGCGTGTGCGAGCAAGGAGGCCTACAAACCTGACTCAGTTACACCAGCTCTGTCAGGAGGAATGGGCCAAAATTCACCCAACTTATTGTGGGAAGCTTGTGGAAGGCTACCCGAAACGTTTGACCCAAGTTAAACAATTTAAAGGCAATGGTACCAAATACCAATTGAGTGTATGTAAACTTCTGACCCACTGGGAATGTGATGAAAGAAATAAAAGCTGAACTAAATCATTCTCTATTATTATGCTGACATTTCACATTCTTAAAATAAAGTGGTGATCCTAACTGACCTAAGACAGGGAGTTTTTACTCTGATTAAATGTCAGGAACTGTGAAACTGAGTTTAAATGTATTTGGCTAAGGTGTATGTACATTTCTGACTTCAACTGTAATTTCTATTCAATTAATGACACATTTGTCAACCAAAAATAATTATTTAGAAAAAAAAAATCTCATTGGTCTGAATTTTTGTGTGCACTTACAAAAAACAAAACATGTGTTTTGACCTTGCTCAGGCTATTGGCTGGTATTTCACAAGTTATCTTTTCTTGTTCATAAACTCTTTCACCTCCAATGGCAAAACATGTAACAACAGTTAGGTGTGTGTCATGTACTGTAAATGATCCACTTTATATGATTGGCCTGGAGCCATCTTCTTCTGAGAATTCAGTGACCTCATCCTTTTTTCTTTGACTCTTCTTATCAGGTCAATACATTTTTTTATTGTTTTTTTAAAGTAAGATGGACAAATACGAAAGACTGAGAAATAAATCGTATGAAGGGTCAATTCTTGTTATATTCTTTTGAGGATTGTCTTTGAAGTGCAGATTTTATGCCACCATGGTATGTTTCAATATACACCACTGTGCAATACAAATAAGATAAGGGTGATTCCGTGGGAAGGTCAACCTGAGCATGTACAAATAAAGTTAGTCATTTCCAAATGAAACCACGTTGATAATTATTCTATATGTTGGAGTTCAAGCTTTATTTGACCAGTTTATGTAGGAAATTTGGACCATTACAGAGTAGGCTACCAAGTCTCAAAAAAATATTTTTCAGAAAGGGCTCACAGAGCTTGTTTTCCCACTCACAGATGTCCTCCAGTGTTAGTTCTGAAGACGTTAAGGAAGCAATACAGACCAACGATTTGTTTCATTTTCTACTATCTTATAAAGTTAGCGGGGTGACTGGAACAGGCAATTTAACATCCATCCAGGAAAAGATTTAGTAAAATATGCACCGTATATTGGATCATCTTGAAACTTTCTCCGTAAAGCCAACTTTCAACAAGGTTTCATATGGTCTATAATATATATATAATATCTGTTTCTTACATTTCATTATGAGTATCCTTTTTCAGCGCAATGATAGCCGTAACATCCATAACGGTTGTGGATGGGATGGATATTGATGTATCATATCTGAGCTTCAGAAGCTTGTGAATCCACCACATTTTGACTGCTTCTGTTCTGAGAAGTGCTCTTCAGACTTGCCCTGAAGTGATTGTTGATATCTTGAAAATGCTGCGTTCCAGATAAGATTCTCTTGGAAAATATATTCTGATTTCTCATACAATGCAGTGCTGTTTTTATAGATAGAAAGATGAGAAGAGTGTATCAACAATTTGTTTGTCTTGAATATTGTTTCATGTGCATATTTTGTTACAATATTTCAGATTTTTTTTAAATTACAAAAACCTTTATATTTATGTCGACATTCAACGGGTCTGTATTGCTTCATTAACATCTCGTCTTCATAACTAACACTGTATAAAGCTATATATGTTTAAAGATGATTTTTGTTAAAGGCCTTGTATTCTATTCAGACTGCCTGTAGTTATGTTGGGTTTTTATTATTATTTTTGTTATATTATTTTACCCCTTTTTTGTGATATCCAGTTGGTAGTTATAGTCTTGTCCCATCGCTGCAACTCCCGTACGGACTAGGGAGAGGCGAAGGTTGAGAGCCGTGTGTCCTCTGAAACACAACCCAGCCAAGCAGCACTGCTTCTTGACACAATGCTCGCTTAACCCGGAAGCCAGCCACACCATACAGCTGGCGACCGTGTCAGCGTGCATTGGGCCCGGCCCGCCACAGGAGTCGCTAGAGTGCGATGGGACAAGGACAACCCGGCCGGCCTAACCCAGATAATGCTGGGCCAATTGTGCGCCACCTCATGGTTCTCCCAGTGGCGGCCGGCTGCGACACAGCCTGGGATCGAGCCAGGATCTGTAGTGACACAGCTAGCACTGCGAAGCAGTGCCTTAGACCGCTGTGCCATTTGGTATGCGCAGCATCAGTCTCCCCAAAAAGTATGTCCATTTAATTTAACATCCATAACACTTCTTATTATCTTTATTTCTCCAACATGCCAATATTTAGAAGTCCACTTTTAGAGGATGTACGCTCACCCCAAGGGGTACTATACACACACGCATGAAACAGTTCATTTATATTTTGTTTGTCCCTTCTGTGAGACATTAAAGTTGTGATTTTTCATGCAAATGTCATTTCCATCACGCTGTAATCAGCCATGAACAATGAGGACAAGTTGTAAACTACAGTGACATACATTTCTTTAAGTCAGAACTTTCTCTCTCCTCCTATAGAGAATTGCCTCTGTGAAGATTTCCTGACGAAGCCCTTGCAGTTGCATTCAAGTGCACTATTATGCAACCATTGTAGCCACAAGGGCACACGGCATGCCAGAGGTCTCAAATGACACAGAATGGCTGACTAGAGGAATTGTCTGTCAACATAGAGTGACTTGGAGTGCAGTGCCCCTGTGCTAATCACGCCTCCTCTATGACACGTGTACATGTATTCATTATGTAAGGGATAAGAGGCTATGCACTCTATGGAAACTAATGAACGACACACTGGCGGAGTGGACCTGACCTTCCACGGAGTTGCATTATTTTCCAGAGAACGCATAGAGCAACAAGTTGATTGTCCCTTTTATTCCAATGGCTGTAATTGAACACATTTGCCGCTAGACGTGTTCATTTGCTGCTAGAAACCTGTCTAACATCCACTGAAGTAGCTAGCAAGTCTACTAGATGGTAACCAAACCGTCTTCCTAGTTTAGCTAACCAAACCATCGGTCCTAGCTTCCTATCATGAAAATCAAATTCAACAATGCCATTAATGTTTTCAATTCACTTGTTTTCAAAATTCTACCGTGCGCCATAGGGAACTAAATGCACACTCTAGAATGCCCTTCAAGCCAATCAGAAATAAGTATTCAAACGTTGCCATGGTATAAGCATTTATTATCTGGAGTGTCTACATGGAGTGTCTACATGGAGTGTCTACATGGAGTGTCTACATGGAGTGTCTACATGGAGTGTCTACATGGAGTGTCTACATGGAGTGTCTACATGGAGTGTCTACATGGTGTGTCTACATGGTGTGTCTACATGGTGTGTCTACATGGAGTGTCTACATGGAGTGTCTACATAGTGTGTCTACATGGTGTGTCTACATGGTGTGTCTACATGGTGTGTCTACATGGTGTGTCTACATGGTGTGTCTACATGGAGTGTCTACATGGAGTGTCTACATATAACTGCACAGCAAGCAGTGTGCGGTGTGTGTAACATTTCCAAGAAATATGTTATTAGAAGAGATACAGAAACAGCAGCAGAGTGGTGTGCTAGTAATAGAATGCTCTATTCTCTCGGTGAAGAAAACCATTTGAAAGACCACACCTAAACCATGAGCTATTCTATATGATGATGAAGACAGGAGGACATGCAGCACTGCTTACAGACATGCTGTATCTGCCTGACATCGTCTCATTATAAATAAGAGCTCAAGTCTTAGGCTGCAGGCCCATGTGACTGAAGACATGATGAATAGGCTTGATATCGAAAGATGCCACAAGTTCTGAAATAAAATAAGAAAATATTTCTTAATTATGTAAAGCAACATGCCTTACCTTTAGTAAAATGTTACTCCATTGTTTAATGGATTTCTCTCCTCCAATTTGACACCCATTTGCTGAGGCTCCCATTGCAATCTCATTGGATAAATCAGGTGCCAGTAAAGACAACATCTCTCTCAATACTAGCAAAATGAAGGTGCCTGCCCATGGAGAATCTTTCCATACCAGGATGTATTTTTTATCCATTCGGTTCTGAAACAGAGGAACAAGAAAACATTTGGTTGCATTATCACCAAATATAAAATATTTTCAATTTGACAACAATGCTCTGAGGATGTGAAATGCTAATGAGAATTTTACTTGTGCTTTTAGTTTTGACACCTCACTCAAACAGAAATTGAAGAAATGCATAAACATCAAATGAATTTATGCCATTATTTAGAGAATAAACCAGCATCTCAAAATAATATCTAAAACCTGCCAGAAACAGCACCTTGAAGGAGACGTACTGCTGTACCCCTTTTTAACTCAAGACTGTGTTTATTTCAATATTTCTCAGCTATGTAGCACTGGCATCCAGATAAGGCGCTATTTCAACATAACCTGGTGGATAACAGCACAAGGTCTGTAGCAGAGCAGATCTCCCATCAGATGCCATCAGCAGCTGCACACACAGCCCTCTCCCTGGCCTTCCTGATCACTGGGCCCCCCACAGCGAACAAACCCCAGGGCTCTTGGAGTCCAGGGAATACCAATTCAGCTCAACTCCAGCTGACCAGCAAGATAAACGATTTACACAGATTGAGGAACTACCTTTGCAATTCTGGTCAGTCTTACATAAAGTATTACATAAAGCCATTGAAGCTGCCTTCGAATAATCGTTAACCCTTACATTACTTTGATTTGGCTTGGCTTGTTCATTCTATATTATATCGATGTCTGCACATAACGTATGAACATCATGTTCCCCCCCATAGAGCAAACTATTAGAATCATTTGACAGCTGTGTTCTGCAGTTTTCCTCGACTATGATGTGTAGGGATTGCGACTGGCAGCTGTAGATGCCTATCAGCTACCTGTTGATTGGCCTTGGGACTGATTGACAAATGACATGACAGGTGCAGGCTGCTAGTACCTGCCCCCTCTACAAGGCAGCTGACAAGCTAGTGAGGGGTGGGTGTGTTATTGACAGTAAGGGCTGTCTTCTGTCCCGCCCTCAAGGCAGAGCTGCCCTCAGAAAAAAGTTTGAATAAGGAAAACTCCACTGAGTGTGTAATCACAAGTGTAACCGGCATCAGTCTAACTTTTCTGACCAATGCCTATTCCTCAGCAGCAAAGGTACAGTGTAGGTCCAAACAAACCCTTGTGTTATACGAAATCACATTTGCTTTGCAGGTATGGCAAATCTTGTTACCTGCCTTACAAGGTTTGGTTGGAATACACAGTTGATATGCAAAGGAAAGCACAGTGCAGTAACAAAAATAAAGATGGGGTACACATCAAGTTCGGGGTGGCAAGAGATTTTTACGTACCACCATTACCATATACTTAGGGAGTTTAACGGTCTCTCCTTGACCTTTAAAATCATGACACCGTGTCACAGTCTTTCTGTCTCAAGTGGTATTAACTAGCTTTCAAGGGCATCCCTGACCATAAACCCAGCTAAGGAACAGAATGGTACGTGACACAGCACATGTCACGATGACAGCCTCGTAAAGGTGCAGGGCTCTATTTTCAGCGGCCGTTAACCCAGCACAATTCTCAAATGCACAATATTGTGCAATTTCAACCTCTTAAAGCAGGCACTCTGCTCTTTTCAAACCATTGCACCAGGGTCGGTAATTTACCTGTCTTATATCAGCTCGCTTACGCTGAGGTGGGAGGGGTGGAAATATTTGAGGTGTGTCCTTAAAAACGCGCACTAAAGTGCCAATTTCAGGCAGCACTGCGGGGGTATTAAGGACAGACCAAAAGCTGGTCTTAGCAGAAGGGCGTTGTCTATGGCATGGAATTAGCATGCGGAGGCACCCGGTATCCAAATCAATAGAATAGCATATCACCAATGTTATATTAAAATATCACTTTTGGGAGCAGTTTTTGGATAATATTTATTTCCAGGTCCCTTAAATAAACTTTAGACACGTGCGATGCCCATTGAATGAAAGATGTCAGGAAGTCTATTTAGAAACATCAAGTAGTTATGTGTAGGAAGTCTATTTAGAAACATCAAGTAGTTATGTGTCAGTAAGTCTATTTAGAAACATCAAGTTGTTATGTGTAGGAAGTCTATTTAGAAACATCAAGTCGTTATGTATAGGAAGCCTATTTAGAAACATCAAGTAGTTATGTGTAGGAAGCCTATTTAGAAATATCAAGTAGATAAAAAAGTCTGCTTGTATCTCGTTTATCATTTAGTTGAAAAATAATATGCAATGCAATTTGGGCTAAAGGCTACTGAAATTTGAATGCAACATTCCCATATTGAAGGACATGACTTTAAAAAAAAGGCATATGAAAATTTGGATACATAAACATTTGACATAACTAGGACTACTATAGTGTTACTACCCTATGTTATTTATACTCTATGCTATTTCATAAACTAGTAGCCCTATCTTTCACGGATAGGACAAACATTTTCTCCTGCCGGAGTTCATGACAACAGAACACCAAACAAAATACACAATTTAAAGCAACCACAAAAGGCTTTGGAGCAGTTTTTCATTGGCCAGTGAGTGGTCAAGCCCTCGTAACACCTACAACCTGCGCCCATAATTCCCACTGTCAAAATAGCAAAAAATATTTCTGACACACCCACAACTTGAGTGCGCTTAGATTTATGTTAGAGGTTAGTTTGTTAAAATAGATCCCAAAGTGTACAATGATGTCATCCACTGCAGCGTATTATTATCGAACAACATAAAACACATTCATTAACCAAGCACTTTCTTATTGACACCATGCCATCCAACTGTCTCTACTTGTAACTAACGAGGTCGCACATAACTTGTGGTCCTTTATAAGTATAGTGGGTTCGATCCCCGGGACCACCCATACATTCATTGTGGTCCTTCTGTAACTTCACGTAGCAATATTACTATTATTATTATTATTATTATATTATTATATATTATATATATATTACACATTATTCTCAGAAGTATAATTGGAAAAATGGAGCCTTTTGGTGCTTGTAATATAATCACTTTGAGATCAACAAACAGTTAAATGGTCAAATATCCTATCATTGCATGTTGCAGAGCTAGAGAATAGCATGAGTAAGGAGGTCAGGACATCAGATACAATGCTCAGGGTGGTAAATCCCAACCCTATCATACCCCCTCTACGTTACACATTAACCTGACATCATTACATCATGGTGGTGGTTAGCTCCTAAAACAGGGACTTAAACTGTACATGAGAAGGATTTCCTTTTGAATGCCTTTGTTAAACTATGTCTCAAATGTTGATGATTTTTCTGTACACGTGAAACAATGCAAAGTGATGCAATACAGAGGAATATATCTTGGTTTCCGCTATGCTTTCATTTTGTCTTCCTCTCTGAATTATCAGGAGACAAACCCTTGGGTGCAATAATGCAATGTTTATATTATACCCATGGATGATTCCTTCAATCCATTGTAACGGTCCAAGTAATATGTATTATCTGTAGGTTACTATCAACATATTGTATGCATGCGGTGTGGAAAGTGCGAGGTTTACAAAGTTGCTGTGCTGTGCGTGCAAAACACCATACTGCTTTATTGCAAGAGAATATTCATGGACAATTAATCATCCCTACTGCTTTACCGTCAACATAGTACGTGTTATGAATTGAGTTATAATTTAACATGAGGCCTTTTAGCATTAGTGGTAAAAACCAAGTAAAACTTGGGATTCAATCAGACCTGACATAGAATTGGGGGGGACTACCTAGTGTGGAAAAGCATGTTTATGCCACTGCAATGTGAGCTTGATTGAATTGAGCCCATAGTCAGATATTCACTGAACTGAGATCCATCGTGTTACAAGTGAATAGAACGAACAGGTACACGCAACGGAATACTCCATCTTTATTTGTGTCTCATAGACCAGAAGTCAAAATGTTCATATCTGAATTAACAGCAGCTTAAACATTTGCCACCGATGGGCTATGGCGCACTTGATTTCCTGTGCTGCAATTCGCAGCTGCCGAAGATGATAAGGTAACCTAAACCAGGCCTCTAGGTGTCTTTCATGTTCTCCATTGTCTGTGACCCAGCCATCTGCTCACCTACAGCAGATGAAAATGCTTCTACAGGGATCCCTCTAGTGAGTTATATCACACAAGAATGGAGCCTGGGCCAGGCCACGCAGGGGATTCATGCACTGTCTTAGACCGTGATGACATGAAATGAGCTTTCTGCATAGCAAGTGGTATTTCAATTTCATCTCCTCCTCCTCTCCTTAAGATTGCTTAGCTTCTCATTTTCCAGACATATTTCCTGTAAATCCAAAATAAATCTCAGGGCTCTCCCACGGGCCTACTCATTTTATCTCATTTGCACATCTGAGAGCTGTGTTTGCTTAAAGATAGTAAAGTCTCATTGGTTAGGGGGGGGGGGGACGACCAATGTGCAAGTTTGAAAGTGACTATGTTAAAGGTCACATCCCAGAATAACAGCTGAAATGTAATGAAGCAACAATAGGCATGCCTTTCTTTTGCAATTTCTCTCCTTTTTTGGGATAATTTGCTGACTGCAGAGTTATTTCTCTATTTTCCTTCAGTATGTGACACATTATTCATTGCTGTAGAAATGTGGAGAGTATTGAGAATGGGATCTGTAGTTACATGATGCTTGCCAACCCAACATGCTATATACCACTTTGCCAAAAGTCCAGACACATAAACTCCTATTTTGTGTATTGCATTTTACGACCCAGTTTAGGATACTGTGCACATGTACTTTACACTTACGCCTACTTGATTCATTGCTTTTTATTTCAGAGTTTCTTACTTCCATTGTGGACATGCTGGACAATCACTCCTACATCCTAATCAGCAGGAACGAAGACAAATGACATTCTGATCTCTCAGCTGTATGTCACGAATTCATGTACCCATTCAAAATGCTCAAGTTCTGTTCCAACTATTACAGTGGCTGTGACTGAATAATATACGGCTCAAGCTTCAATAAACAGGCAATGACAGCCATAACGCCCGATTGAGATTGAGAGGGAACAGAATGAGACCTGCAGATGTTCCTTTGACTTCCTTTCACACTGCTCTGGAGAACCACTGTTGGCTGTAGAGGGATCTTTCGAAATAGGCACTGACTCAATACTACTGTAAATATAGTAATTGCCACCCTTCTAGCTTCGCTACGAACAGTTTTAAGATGCAGAGATGGGATGGACAAAGCATACATACAATGCATACACTGTCATTTTTCTTAATAAACATGAATAAATCCTTAATTTCACATTTGTCACTTGATATGATTAATTTGTTTGCATTATCATTGGACTGAATTAGGATAAACCAAGATAAATAATGGGGTTTTGAGGTTAAAATACAGACAATGAAAACTAATGACGATGAATTAAAAAGCAAATTCATCGGTAAGTTTTGTGTTTCCTCTCCTTCATGACAGGATAAAAAAACATGATTGCAATCAACAACAAAGAAATCTGCAATCATCCAATTGAATGATGCAAGCTTCCTTTCATAGACTAATCTTAACAACTTAATACATCCCCGGTTCTTCTTTTCTATTGCCTTTTGTTCCAGCTGCCAATGTGGATTTTCACTCCCTTTGTAGGCCTTGCTTGAAATAGGCTTATCTCTGGTGAGGCCTCTTCACTTGACAATAGCCCATCTTATACATTAAAAATGAATGCTCCATTTCTGTGTACACACAAGGCGATATCATGTTTTCAAAACCAGTAGTTTACAAGTCACTCACAAAGAATTAAGTTGGCATAAGAACAAAAGCAATAAAATCAAATCAAATGTATTTGTCTCAAGGTTCTCATTAAAAAAAAAACTATGAACAAGACTCAATGAAATTAAACACAGACAAATGCTTTCAGCAGCTGATACGTTGAACCACAGTGCAAGCTTTGGTCAAGAATAATTAAGTTGCTTGAATAGAAGGGACTTGAAAGAAAGAGTGTCTCTTTGGTGTATTGATATGCTGCTCTTTTTAGTGCTTGAACGTCTTAAAAGAGCAATACCCCGAAAGACTGTCCGAAAATGTATTCTGGAGTCCTGCTGATGTTCTTTGTCATTGCTGAATATATCGTGACTAACAAACCCAAGAGTGGATTAGGCACAGAGGATTAAACCATTTGCCGTCTTGAGTTCATATTACTACTTATAGTTTCTACTCTTCGAAACATGCATATAATATAACTACATATTCTGGCTGCTTTTTGTTTGTTATGGAATGGAACCCTGAAGAGACATGCAGCGGTGGCCGTGCACCCAATGGCGAAAGTCCTCTGATCATAGAAGATCTGTTGGGTTGGACAAATGCACATGAAATTAGGCATGAAAGCTTGTCATTATGCCCAGTATTTTGGGCTTGGGATGCACTTCAAGCAGTCAAAACAATTGATGTGCTCTGCCTTGGCAAACAAGGAGGCCCGTGACAGTAGCAAGATCATTTGGGACAGAAAAAACGGAAACTGTTTCGAAATGACAAAGAAATGGTGCGATAAACAATGCAAAAGCAGCCATCGCTCTCAAAGGTTCAAAGCTGTGCAGACAGTATAACTACCACCTCCATTTGAATTTACCTTGTTACGTGATGCTTGTTTTTGTTCTGCTGAAATGCAGACGGCTCCGATTGTCTTGCTGTGGACCACGTCCCGCTCTACGCAGTCTGCGGTATGCAGAGCCGCCATCTTTAATCACAACTGAGTTCATCTGTCGATGGTTCTTTCCTTTCTCCCTTCTCTTACTCTGTTCTTGTCTCTCCGTCCCGGCCCCCTCTGCGATTGTTGTGGGGGTTCTTCTTTTCTGACTGACATCAAACCGCCATATCGACAGGCTCATGTGCTGCCTGGTAGGGGGGCAGCTCAACACAAGCAGCATTGGCCGCTCTCCTTTACCTCGCCGCACATTCACTGACCACATTTCAAATTTTTCTCAAAAAAATAGCGATTCCAAGCAAAAATTAATCTCAGCACTGAGGCCTTTGATGTGTGGAAGGCCGAATTCAAAGCTCCTCAATAGGGTCTATTGAATACATCTTTCTGTCAGATGTTCCGAGTAATGAGATTTAGAGGACTTTGATTGATCTAGGCCAATTTGTTGTCACCCGTACAGTCTCAGTCACAAATTTTACGGATAACTAAGGTAGAGACACAAACGCTTGATCCAACCAATCCGACTTTGTTGTTCTTCCGACGTACGAAAACCGAGAGCAAAAAAACACATCATAAGTAAACAAGGGCTCAGCTGGAGTTCTATGATCGCGCCATTTGAAACCAAAACAATTCTGAGAGGCCTTTGACTACGTTTGTGTTGTTGCTTTCATCCCGACAACGCTCTTCATCCATTCTGACACCCCACTCACATGACTCTTTTCCCTCTTATGGTCGGAGACTCGATTTTAAGGATAATCTTGTTTTACTGTCACAGTTTTTTTTGTTGTTCCGTAAAGTACTTTTTTCGTACAATAACCAGTTAAGTCTCAAAAATGGTCGAAGCTCTCACCTGGCTCTCCTGCTGAGTGTGTCGTCGGTTCTGATTTCTCTGGTCCGCCATGACTGGGCGCAGTCGCCTGCTTGCCACTCTCGACTACTTTCTTATACTCATGAACCTGTTTCTGTTTCTTACTAGTGGATTGCTGAAAGATGTGCATCTTTACTTCATGTTGCAGCTTCTTCACTGCAACCCCATTGGAGGATGCGAGGACCAGATGATAGTCTGCAGAATCCTATTGTAACTATAGCAACAGACCCCGCAGGCATGAGTGATTTGCACCTAATTGCTTGGTAAACATTAGAAATAGCCCACTTACTATTAGCAGATATGATCACAGTTTGTGATGAGACTTAGGGGTGACAATTACAAAGATGAAAGTGGCTTTGAACAAACAAAGCTGAACGGAGTCCTCTTCCGCAATCCAGTCTGGTTTTATCCAGTCTGGTTAAAAAATAAACTCTCTAGTCATGGAGAGTGGTGGAAATAGCTGTGCTTTGTCATAAAATCTGAAGTTGGGTTATTTTTTAGATCAAAGCTAGCATGTGTTTAATGGAAAGTGAAGATTGCGAAATGCCACAAAACACACAACAGCCACTGAGAAGAGGTATAAGCAGATGAGAGTAGTGAAAAGAACATTGGGGAAAAGGGGGAGAGATGATATTGCCTTTGTTGTATAGCGTTATCAGCTGCTTACCTTTCATATGAATTTCACACTTGCTTGTCTTGTAGCAGCTAGGGTCAGATTTAACAAACCCTTCCCACAATGACCGATTTTCCATTCACACTACCCCAACGCACATCCATGGTGTCGCTTGCCACTTGCATTTGCCTTGATTGCGCCACACTAAAACAAATTTTACTTTCAGATTTTCGCTTGATTTCAGTGGTTCTCTTTTCGCTCCTTTGGGCACATTGGTCAGCATCTGTAATAGAAACAAGAGAAGCTAAAAAAAGCTCGAAGAAATGTAACTCTTAAAAAGAAGAGAGCATCACAGGACAAACAGCTGGCCTGTGGTATCAAGGAGAGCCAGGATTAATGTTCGGGAGGGGTGAGATGTTGGAGCAGTCAAGTCCTGACTTGGGGAGAAAGACTTTATTTACGTCGCTCTTCATCGAAGATGAGTTGTAAGTTGTCATGGACAAAAGGATTTATTTTGTCTTATTTGCTTCTAATCCTGCAGATTCTCTCTATAACTCCCCCAGTGGAACGCAGACCTACAGAGAGGAAATATTCACGAAGAGGAAATTTGATCTAAAGTTTTGCCTGACATTATTGTATTTTTACCTGAACAAATGGATTAGAGAAGAAACAAAATCGAGAGCTAAAGTACAGTCTACAAATCTTTCATTTGGTGGAAGTGACTATTATAGTACTGCAGATGCACATTTGACAAAATAGTCTGTGTGTGCATGGGTGTGTTAGGAACATATTGTCCTCTCCATATTGTGTTTGATTTTGTTCGTATTGCCACCTCCCAGCATTCCCTGCACCTTCTCTGACTCTGACGTCCTCACTACATCAGAGAGACTCGTCAAACAGATCCACTGCTACAAAAATACAAAATACAAATACCGCCACGTACACAAATGAAGACATCGACATTGTCTGACCACAGAGGCAAACACTCAAAGACCTCCGTTTGGCCAAAATAAACTACAAGTGCTAAGACCTCTGGCCACACAAGTGTTTTATATTGTACTCTGTGCGTGTATCAGGTAATATTCCATAGTGGTGGATTTCTCATTTGAAGCCGACTGTCTTTTCATGGACACACTCACTCCCATATTTCCCCTCATGAACGGAAAAACAAGCCCTGCGTATCAAAGAGCAGTTTGGCCAGTGTGTCTATAACAAGGGGCAATGCATTATTAAAAAGATAGCTACATTAAATAGTTGTCTTATTCTCGGAGGGAGAAAGTGAGTTTCTTGGTGTTTCGTCACATGAATAAAAATGCCTCATAATGATGTAATTTCAGGCTAAGAAATAGCTCTCAGGGTTGAATTGATTTACGATTCTGTTTACAGATTTACGGCGCTGTTCTGAGCACAAAATCAATGCTGTATGACATTACAAACTCCACGGGAGCAGGCACCATTGTTTCAGTTTCATTTCAAATGTTCCCCTACATTCTCCATGCCTCAGATACCTGTTCTTTACTATAAAGCCTAGATGTTCTGCAGCCTTTGTTCTTCATCCATAATATGCAGTAAAAGCCTAGTTAAAGTCACTGAACAAAATCCTATCAACAGAAGTGCAATGGACAATGGATATGGCTTGTAATGACTGCTAGGATGAATGTCCTCCTGTGTGGATCAGGATGTCCAAGGCCAAAGACTAATTTTCTGTACCAACTGAGCTCTGGACAGAACCTTGAGCTCTGGCTACTGGAGAGTGTGATATATATCCTGGATGTTATAGGCAGGTGCTTGGCATTTACAGTGCCTTGCGAAAGTATTCGGCCCCCTTGAACTTTGCGACCTTTTGCCACATTTCAGGCTTCAAACATAAAGATATAAAACTGTATTTTTTTGTGAAGAATCAATAACAAGTCGGACACAATCATGAAGTGGAACGACATTTATTGGATATTTCAAACTTTTTTAACAAATCAAAAAATGAAAAATTGGGTGTGCAAAATTATTCAGCCCCTTTACTTTCAGTGCAGCAAACTCTCTCCAGAAGTTCAGTGAGGATCTCTGAATGATCCAATGTGGACCTAAATGACTAATGATGATAAATACAATCCACCTGTGTGTAATCAAGTCTCCGTATAAATGCACCTGCACTGTGATAGTCTCAGAGGTCCGTTAAAAGCGCAGAGAGCATCATGAAGAACAAGGAACACGCCAGGCAGGTCCAAGATACTGTTGTGAAGAAGTTTAAAGCCGGATTTGGATACAAAAAGATTTCCCAAGCTTTAAACATCCCAAGGAGCACTGTGCAAGCGATAATATTGAAATGGAAGGAGTATCAGACCACTGCAAATCTACCAAGACCTGGCCGTCCCTCTAAACTTTCAGCTCATACAAGGAGAAGACTGATCAGAGATGCAGCCAAGAGGCCCATGATCACTCTGGATGAACTGCAGAGATCTACAGCTGAGGTGGGACACTCTGTCCATAGGACAACAATCAGTTGTATATTGCACAAATCTGGCCTTTATGGAAGTGGCAAGAAGAAAGCCATTTCTTAAAGATATCCATAAAAAGTGTCGTTTAAAGTTTGCCACAAGCCCCCTGGGAGACACACCAAACATGTGGAAGAAGGTGCTCTGGTCAGATGAAACCAAAATTGAACTTTTTGGCAACAATGCAAAACGTTATGTTTGGCGTAAAAACAACACAGCTCATCACCCTGAACACACCAGCCCCACTGTCAAACATGGTGGTGGCAGCATCATGGTTTGGGCCTGCTTTTCTTCAGCAGGGACAGGGAAGATGGTTAAAATTGATGGGAAGATGGATGGAGCCAAATACAGGACCATTCTGGAAGAAAACCTGATTGAGTCTGTAAAAGACCTGAGACTGGGACGGAGATTTGTCTTCCAACAAGACAATGATCCAAAACATAAAGCAAAATCTACAATGGAATGGTTCAAAAATAAACATATCCAGGTGTTAGAATGGCCAAGTCAAAGTCCAGACCTGAATCCAATCGAGAATCTGTGGAAAGAACTGAAAACTGCTGTTCACAAATGCTCTCCATCCAACCTCACTGAGCTCGAGCTGTTTTGCAAAGAGGAATGGGAAAAAATTTCAGTCTCTCGATGTGCAAAACTGATAGAGACATACCCCAAGCGACTTACAGCTGTAATCGCAGCAAAAGGTGGCGCTACAAAGTATTAACTTAAGGGGGCTGAATAATTTTGCACGCCCAATTTTTCAGTTTTTGATTTGTTAAAAAAGTTTGAAATATCCAATAAATGTTGTTCCACTTCATGATTGTGTCCCACTTGTTGTTGATTCTTCACAAAAAAAATACAGTTTTATATATTTATGTTTGAAGCCTGAAATGTGGCAAAAGGTAGCAAAGTTCAAGGGGGCCGAATACTTTCGCAAGGCACTGTATAATAAGGGCCTGGCAGAGCAGAAAAGTAAGAATAACCTAACTTGTGTGTTGCTGTGTTTGTTTATTCTAGCCACTGGGCACACACTGGTTGAATCAACGTTGTTTCCGTGTCATTTCAATGAAATTACATTGTACCAACGTGGAATTGAAATTTACTCAGGGTCCTGTGTGGCTCAGTTGGTAGAGCATGGAGCTTGTAACGCCAGGGTTTTGGGTTTGATTCCCATAGGGGACCAGTACAAAAATGTGTGCAGTCACTCTGGATAAGAATGACTCAAATATATTGATGTCTGTGGGGAGTCACTACTGTATGCAATAAGATCCATCCTCATTATACAAGTGACTTTCTTATCCTGAATTTGGTTAGTGAGCTACAGATTTGTTACCAATTTTTATTGTTTTAACAATATTTTTTTTTAGCTCAATGATCATAATTTAGGCCTCATAGAAATGCTTTGGGTTGTGGTTGATGATTATTGTAATCCACAAATTCCATAACTTTCCACGCTTCACCACTTTATACCCTGTATTTATGGATTTCACAATTCCTGTGAACTAACAAATAATCTCCTACTATTGGTGTTGTTTTCACCCCATTTCACTAACTGGGCAGCCCTGCACCTATCAGCATCCCCAGACTACAGAACATGTAACCCTGAGATAAACTGCACACAATGAAATTCAATGATCAGCAGGGGACAAAGTAGCAGCCAGCAGCTGCAGTCACTTTTAATCTCAACCTACAATTCGGTCACAAACAAAACAATGAGCACGGAAACAAACAATAGACACCCTCCACAACTAATCTTGACTGACACATTCTGTATGTCATAGACACTATGGCAGGAGCAGAGCTCATTCAAACCATTTGTGTCCTGAACATTGCATCATGACATATTGCATTTCTATTGTCCTTCTTAAATCACTCTGCTCATGTTACTTCCGAAACAATCACAACTATTTGGGACTTCATTAGCTGTGGTGGAAGTTCTATTTATGTTGGCCGTGCCTGTGCCGTGATGTAGCAAGCAAAGACAAACTAAACACAACTCGTGCTTTTAGATTTCATTTTTTGTTTTAAATATGGCTCAGTATAGTTGCTATACTTACTAAGCTGAAAAGCCAACACTAGTGTAATAAAGACATTGTTAGCACCAGCAAACCTCAAGAATCGTTTAACATAAAACAGAGCAAGCTTTTGTTCATCTCTAGGTACTGATGATTAGGGATAAGCAGGTCAAGGTTTCATCCACAACATCTGTTGGTTTTCAACACTGACTCACTCCCAATGGTAATGAGTCTTATTCATTTTGGAAAGCCTTTGAAACAACCCCTAGGATATCTGATCAAATGAAAGCCCCAAGGCAAGCATTTCTCTCTGAGGTTTTGGGGAAGAAGAAGATAGTGAGAGCTCCACCAGCCTCATGCATATTATATCCCTAAATGTAGAGGCAATACAGATGTACTGACTATCCTTATCAATACCGTAGAGCAGTTCAACTCGGTAGCTTTTCTGGGGTGCATTTTCCCAGACTCAGAAATAACACTTACATTTATCTGCAGTATTCTAAAATACAGATTTGACAGATTTGTATTTCTATAATGATGTACCCTCAGTAACAACGTAACCCCCCCCCCCCCTAGAAATGGCAATTCAATTTGAATGTTAGTCCGTCTGTTCCCAGTGTTCTGCAATTAACAGTTTGAAAATAAGGATACATCTCACGCTTACATTTCCTGTCTCATGACTCTCCCTCTCCTCTCTCCCCTCCCCCATCACTAGCAGTCTGTCTCCTCTCTCTCTCTCTCTCTCTCTCTCTCTCTCTCTCTCTCTCTCTCCCAAAGGTGTTTGTTTATTCCTCCCTCCAGGCTGTAGGACTGAAGCCCACTCCCACTGTCAAAGAACCCACCGACAGAGAAGATTAAAGGACCCAGTAAAACAACTGGTGTAACTCAGCTGACCAAACCATCTGTGCCTCTAAGAACACATTGGCAACAGCACAGAACACACACTGCCGTTAACAAAACATGTATTTTTTGACGGATTATATTGCATTTCTGCTTAGGTGTCTTGTCGTTTCTGCATTCCTGTTTAATCAATTTGTAAGTCGCTCTGGATAAGAGCGTCTGCTAAATGACTTAAATGTAAATGTAAAATAAGTATTTTGAGCACAAATTACAGACGTGTTAACGTTGGGCCAGTAACCCGGAAAGTGGCTGGTTTGAATACCTGAGCCGACGAGGTGAAACATCTGTCAATGTGCCCTTGAACAAGGCATTGAAGGGCGCCGTAATACTATGGCTGACCTTGTAAAATATCATATTTCACTGCACCTAAAAAATATATAAATGTTTGGCCAATCGCAATTACATTCATTTTACATTACTAGCTGGGTCATTCTTAAAATGTTGTGACAAATATGTCTCATGTCTGCAACAATGAAAACCTGATTGAATATCACATTTTTGAAGGGTAATTTAAATATAAAAAGCTGATTGAATAATAATTTTAATTGGACTGTTTATTGCATAAATTGTGTGTGTGTGTGTGTGTGTGTGTGCGCGTGCGTGCGTGTGTGCGTGTGTGCGTGCGTGTGTATGAGCGTGTGTATGAGCGTGTGTATGAGCGTGTGTATGAGCGTGTGTGTGTGTACTAGCTAGCCTTGTGAAGTATTGAAAGACATTGCAGTGTAATAGCCTCCCCTTGTGGTTCATGTAAAACATTTTATTTGCCTTGTTCTTTTACTCAAACCAAATGTTCATTTAAATAGGCCTATGCTAAAATACCTTATATTTGACATGCATTGTTAGGGGCCCTACTAGCTACTCCCTTTCAAGTGAAATTGTGTTACTTCTGTCTTAAACAAAACATTACCTATTTCCAATTTAAATAGTTTGAGTGTAGAACATACAAAAAATACATGCACACGGCATAAGCCATGAAAAAAATGATTCCAAATTGTAAAAATTCAGTGTAATTTAATATCATAGGGCCACCACGAGTTCGCTGTGTAACATGTACGTCTACATGAGATATGGAACACTCTTTCATGCGCTAACCAGCGCAGGCGCGGTGGCCAAGTGGTAAGGCGTCGGTCTCGTAAACCGAAGATCGCGGGTTCGAACCCCGTCCGTGCCTTTTAGGAGATTATCAATAGCATTTCTGCTAAATCAAAGATCTATGTAACATTACCATACTCGAAGTAGAATTTATAATGGAAAGCGTGATTAGCCACAACAGTCACATTTTTGCTGATTTTTACTTCGACTGCATACATGACTTTGGAAACCTTGTGTTGGACTACTTTACCATCAATAGGGGGTAGCAAACACATTGTTTGTAATGCATCCATACAATCTTTCCTTTACAATGTGTACATAACATTGTAGCTAGAGTGAAACGTGACATATAGGCAGCAACTGTCTGAATTAGTGTGCTACATTGTGCAATATATTTAGATTTTAAAAGAGACATGGGGACTTTTGTAAGAATTTTACATTAAAACAACGCAATGTTTTGTTTTTGTCACATTCCATTTCATTTGCATTTTCAAACCCTTTCATCATTGGCCTTATTGTGAAAATCTTTTGGCGCGCGCGGAGCCCTGTTCTGGGCACCATAAACGCACGAAACAGTGTGAAGCTCCATAGATTTCGAGGAACACATTTCCCTGTTTCAATATTTGTATAATACTTTCAGGAAAATAAAACTCATAATTCCATTTACAGTAGGCCTAGCATATGCCAAACTTTCCCCCGATAGCTGCAGAAAACAACGCAGGACAACGCCATCTCTGACTCTGATACGACCCCCCCTAGAATGTTTTTCTGAATTCCAACAGCCTATAATTAACAACAAAAACAAATATATTTGGATAAATGCCATATTGCTGTTGTCTGTTTTTAAGATTGCATCACCCCTTTCACCGCCTCTCTTACCTCGAGGCGTGACCACGAAGCAATGTTTGGGGCGCTGGTAATCGAGATTTTATTTTAATGCATTGAGTCAAGTCCGCCAGACACCGCTGAGCTCACCACTAGGAGCACGGATACTTAAAGAAACAACAACAGATCAAATCAGACAGTCGTTCCTTCCTATCCTGCTGACTGGTCTGATATTATCATGGTAAGTTTAAAGCGATGTTATATCCATGACACACGGAAGATGTTTGGCTTGAGAGGTCGGAGGGGCTGACATGTCGTCTGTCTACCGGGGCTGGGAGGGCCAGCAGGTGCGAGGGTAATTATTATTCACTCCGATTATCTAATAATTATAGGACTTTGTTATGGATCCTTTTGAATAGCACAATGAACGCTAAACTTGTCTGTGAATGTTTAGATCATGCTATTGTTTTGATATTAGGTTTGCATGATTAGTTTTGTCGTATTAAATGTGCTGTTCTTTTCAAGGGGTGGTCTCTCAGAGTAGCAGACAGATTGTGTCTGAGAGTACCTGAACTCTCTATGGAGCACCAGACACTGTCTGGGACTCAACTAACGCCCAGTGAATTCACTAAATGCACACAAGAACTGTATATTAAAACCTGTTGTTTTACATTCAATACAGAGGGACATATTGCAGCAATATGATATTAATGTGCGCGTTATAATCAAGTTGTTGTACAGGAAATGTCAGCTTGATGCTAATCAAGTGTGTAGTTTATGAAAGGAAATGTTCAAGGATTGCACAGTGATTTAAATCATGAGGATTGCATAATCAGTAATCACATCATTTGTATAAAATACGCAGGCTACTGTAAAGCTGTTGTTCTTATGAAACCGGCCTTATTGTAGGATGTAGCTAGATGAACTAATTATTATAGCAGGCCGACACTGACACATTCTCAATAACAGTGAGTGGTTTTATAGCCAGACAAAACCCCAACCTAGACCATAACCCAATGTCAGTTATGCAATAGCCTACACACAAATTGCACTCTTTGAAAATGAGTTGAGGACAAAAGCTGAGGATGATGTAATATTGTATCTATAAGTAATTGTCATGTGTATGAGAATGTCAGGTGGCCTTCGTGTGGTCTCAGTCACGGGATCTTGTGGGCGAGATGAGTTTGATCAGAATCCAACTGGCCCGCAAAGTCCCGCTTCTGGGACTCACCCTCTCATCTTAAAACCAATTAGCCCAAGTTTATGTTTGTTTGTATGATACTGTGATTATGTTGGGGCAGAATAAATAGTCAAAATAGTGGCAGGCGGTGGTGCCCAGTGAAGTTCAAATGTAACACCGCAGGGAGAATGAGGGGCTTTTGGGGGCACTTGTGTTTCAGTTTCACCATCATAATGCCCCTAAAAATCCTTATTGCTCTTGCACTGATCTCCTATCATTGTGCTTATGGGGGTGTAGAAAATACATATCAGATTAAACTAAAATTAATATCCGATTAAACTAAAATATATATCAGATTTAATGAACCCAACTATTTCCCCTCTATACATTTCACAGTACCCTTGGGTTAATGTCCTAACTAGCTTTATTGTATTGGATTCCATTACATAGGCTGATGATGATGGTGATGATGATGATCATGTAATCATAATTTTTTATGTTTAGTTTCATATTTTTGATGATGTTGAATTGATGTTTTTGAAAATGTACTTACCTTCTATGTAAGGCCTTGCTTTGTACTATTGCTAGTGCTCATGTTGAACATTAATATTGATATATTTATATTGATGGCAGCCAACCCATGACTAATGACTAGCATTGTATGTACTACCTTTACATTTAGTATCTTTGTGATTCAAATGTGTTTTTTTATGTTTCTACGTTGTATGTGCTCCTTGCTGCAAAACCAATTGCCCTCTGTAACAAGTTATTGTTGAAACATGAACTAACATAGACCACAGAGTTGCAAAGAAAAAGACATATCTCAGACTGGCCAATAGAAATAAAATATTAAGATGGGCAAAAGAACACAGACACTGGACAGAGGAACTCTGTCTAGAAGGCAAGCATCCCGGAGTCACGTCTTCACTGTTGACGTTGAGACTGGTGTTTTGCGGGTAATATTTAATGAAGCTGCCAGTTGAGGACTTGTGGGGAGTCTGTTTCTTAAACTAGACTCTCTAATGTACTTGTCCTCTTGCTCAGTTGTGCACCGGGGCCTCCTACGCCTCTTTCTATTCTGGTTAGTGCCAGTTTGCGCTGTTCTGTGAAGGAAGTAGTACATAGCGTTTTACAAGATCTTCAGTTTCTTGGCAATTTCTCGCATGGAATAGCCTTAATTTCTCAGAACAAGAATAGACTGACGAGTTTCAGAAGAAAGGTCTTTGTTTCTGGCCATTTTCAGCCTATAATCGAACCCACAAATGCTGATGCTCCAGACGCTCAACTAGTCTTAAGAAAGACAGTTTTATTGCTTCTTTAATCAGAATAACAGTTTTCAGCTGTGCTAACATAATTGCAAAAGGGTTTTCTAATGATCAATTAGCCTTTTAAAATGATCAACTTATATTAGCTAACACAACGTGCCATTGGAACACAGGAGTGGTGGTTGCTGATAATGGGTCTCTGTACGCCTATGTAGTTATTCCATAAAGATTCTGCCGTTTCCAGCTACAATAGTCATTTACAACATGAATAATGTCAACACTGTATTTCTGATCAATTTGATGTTATTTTAATGGACAAAAAAATGTGCTTTTCTTTCAAAAACAAGGACATTTTTAAGTGACCCCAAACTTTTGAATGGGAGTGTACATCTCTGTCAAATTGTTAATTTCATGTCAAAGGATAAAGAAAAGGTTATACCTGTATTTTGTTTATTTGTTATAGATGCAATTAGGTCCACAGTGTAACGTTTATAAATAGTATTACATGTACTGTAGGTAGAAGGAAAATTATAATTTTGTAGATTGTTATCTCACTTCTAATGATGAATAGATAATGATTGCATTGCATAAATCACAATTCAGTATGGTTATTGGCTTTATATCAATTGTGAGAGGTTTGCATCAATTACAACATGTAAGGAGGCATTTAAATTCCTCAAAATATTAACGCAGGGGAGTTTTGACTTCTTAGAATTTCCCTTTAAAGAAAGGAGCCGTGTCTTCTTTCAAAGCCCAGATTGTTCCATCCTCGTCCTGAGGCAAAGGCCAGAACACACTCTTTCAGTGCTCAGAGCATGTGACACAAACACAAGCCACAGCTCAATATTTGTTTGTGTTAACATTGCCAATGTATCTCCCTTGGCTTGAACAAGCCCTTTGGTAGGGAGTTCACATAATGTCATGCCTACAATTTGTGCTTCTCACAGATGGCCTTGAGTGCACCATTAAGTTGTTTTGCACCTAGGTCCGCTCACAGACCCTGTGTATCACTTTTCTGTTAAATTCCAGATTACTGGGATCACTGAATTACTATACACTGTAAAAAAAAAAAAAAAGTGCTAATTCTACTTTTTTTAAAGAGCTTTTTGCATCAGCTTTTTGAGTATTTCCAACATGAGGTATTACTATGTATAATATACAATTCCAAAACAGTTAGATCTACTTCATCTTATGGATCAGTTACTTTCAGTGATCATGTCAAATATTTTTGTTATGTCTTTGAATATTTGCCATTTTAACCCATTGCTGAACACAGTGCGCATTCCACTAGCAGTCAGTGGAGGTAGAACTGTGTCCATTGTAAGATGCTGCATGTGTCTCTAGCATTAAGGGTTGTGTAACCTTGTTGATGCTGGGAATGGGTGGTCTCATCGTTGAACGTTAATTTGCCTGATGGTTTGCAAATCAGTTCATCATGATCCATTATACCTCATAGCACAACAAGCTGCTTAATACTGATGCAGAAACATGCATATGAAGTTGTGTAAAAGTATCATAAAGTCAAACAATTTAGAATTACCCACAATCCTCTAAAAACGAGGCCACATGGCAAGTTGTTGTGAAATTCTTTCATTATTAAGCTGAGAGTACATATTATGGATATGTAAATTATACATTGAATTTTAAATTGAATTAACATGTCCAAATGTCATGCTCTTTGAAAACATACAAATGAAGTAAGGTATTACAAGTTTTGAAGTAAAACCTGAATTTGTAAGTGAAAATCATATATTTTGGGGGATAATATTTACTAAGCCCCTGAATAATTTTGTGCAGTGTAGTGCAGTCACAGCAGCTGTGGATTCATGATCAACTAATTGAAATAACAAACCGATGGTTTAGTTCGATTACCAAAATGTTTTGTAAATTAGATGAGGGAGAATAGATGAATTGCTAGGTAAAGCCCTGCTTTATCTCAGCTCACTGGTCACCATAGCAACACCCACCCATAGCACACACTCCAGTAGGTCTATTTCACTTGTCATCACCAAAGCCAACACCTACTTTGGCCGCCTTTCCTTCCAGTTCTCTGCTGCCAATGACTGGAAAAAAATTCAAAAATCACTGAAGCTGGAGTCTTATATCTCCCTCTCTAAGCATCAGCTGTCAGAGCAGCTTATCGACCACTGTGCCTGTACACAGGCAATCTGTAAATAGCACACCCAACTACCTCATCCCCATATTGTTATTTATCCTCTTGCTCTTTTACACCCCAGTATCTCTACTTGCACATCATCATCTGCCCATCTATCACTCCAGTGTTAATGCTAAATTGTAAATGTTTCGCCACCATGGCCTATTTATTGCCTTACCTCCCTACTCTTTCACATTTGCACACACTGTACATAGATCTTTCTATTGTGTTAATGACTGTCCGTTTCTTTATGTGTAACTCTGTGTTGTTGTTTTTGTCACACTGCTTTGCTTTATCAGTTGTAAATGAGAACTTGTTCTCAACTGGACTACCTGGTTAAATAAAGGTGAAATAAAAACAATTCAAAAAGATCAATGGAATTTTGATTAAAAGGAACACTTTCAGTAGGCCATTTGCAATTCTGCCTATCTTCATGAAATATGCTGCACAGCAAGCGGGCTAAGACATAAAACAGGTGGTCAGTGGTCATTCACACCCATCATCTTCTCTGTATGTCCACAAGCCTGTAGCTACTGCTATCAGGAGAACACTTCCTTCTATGTGGGATATACTGTGAGTGAGCAGAATAGATATTTAGATATCTATAACTAAGCCCATCTAAATAAACTCTCAAAATATCAGTAAATAAACACATCTATATCATTGTAAACACATCCCAGCCATGGACATATGGAACCAAAACTAATAATTTGCATCGTGAGATGTGACGGTGAAGTCGTAAACACCTTCCCTTGCTGTGAAGGAGCTGTGTGTGAAGAATATGGTCAGGCTGTGTTGAATCACAGCATTTGCTGGCTTTCCAGACAGGTTTGTCTTTGCTTATCGTGCGGGAGGCAGTTACAGCTGGGGAAGTCATTATTGACACCCTATACCTTCAACGGAACGTTCCAGTCTAAATGACATGGCAGAAAGGATCTGTGCCTTTATTGATTGTAAATAAAACATCACAGCGAATGCCTATGGTAATAATATTGAAATATGAATATTGCAATATGAGAATTTAAAATATTAAACTGTGAATGACAAGTTGAGAAAACAACAGATAAACTATTAAATAGACTGATTAATAATTATAGTAGAAACTCTAATTGTTGGTATACAGTAATTTCTGCATCAGGTGCCTTGTGCCTCAAGAAGTAGATGATGAAGTAAATGACTGTCATAGTTGAGATATCTTTAAAAGGGACTGCAAGATATTAATCTGAGACATTTGATGTTCAATATAATGAGGTAATGGCCAAACGTTTTGAGAACGACACAAATATAAATTTTCACAAAGTCTGTTGCCTCAGTTTGTATGATGGCAATTTGCATATACTCCAGAATGTTATGAAGAGTGATCAGATTAATTGTAATTAATTGCAAAGTCCCTCTTTGCCATGCAAATGAACTGAATCCCCCCCCAAAAAATTCCACTGCATTTCAGCCCTGCCACAAAAGGACCAGCTGACATCATGTCAGTGATTCTCTCGTTAGCACAGGTGTGGGTGTTGATGAGGACAAGGCTGGAGATCACTCTGTCATGCTGATTGAGTTCAAATAACAGACTGGAAGCTTCAAAAGGAGGGTGGTGCTTGGAATCATTGTTCTTCCTCTGTCAACAATGGTTACCTGCAAGGAAACAATTGCCGTCATCATTGCTTTGCACAAAAAGGCAAGGATATTGCTGCCAGTAAGATTGCACCTGAATCAATCATTTATCGGATTATCAAGAACTTCAAGGAGAGCGGTTCAATTGTTGTGAAGAAGGCTTCAGGGCACCCAAGAAAGTCCAGCAAGCGCCAGGACCGTCTAAAGTTGATTCATCTGCGGGATCGGGGCACCACCAGTACAGAGCTTGCTCAGGAATGGCAGCAGGCAGGTGTGAGTGCATCTGCACGCACAGTGAGGCGAAGACTTTTGGAGGGTGGCCTGGTGTCAAGAAGGGCAGCAAAGAAGCCACTTCTCTCCAGGAAAAACATCAGGGACATATTGATATTCTGCAAAGGTACAGGGATTGGACTGCTGAGGACTGGGGTAAAGTTATTTTCTCTGATGAATCCCCTTTCCGAATGTTTGGGGCATCCGGATAAAAGCTTGTCCGGAGAAGACAAGGCGAGTTCTACCATCAGTCCTGTGTCATGCCAACAGTAAAGCATCCTGAGACCATTCATGTGTGGGGTTGCTTCTCACCCAAGGGAGTGGGCTCACTCACAATTTTGCCTGAGAACACAGCCATGAATGAATAAAGAATGTTACCAACACATCCTCCAAGAGCAACTTCTCCCAACCATCCCAGAACAGTTTGGTGACGAATAATGCCTTTTCCAGCATGCTGGAGCACCTTGCCATAAGGCAGAAGTGATAACTAAGTGGCTCGGGGAACAAACATCGATATTTTGGGTCCATGGCCAGGAAACTCCCCAGACCTTAATCCCATTGAGAACTTGTGGTCAATCCTCAAGAGGCGGGTGGACAAACAAAAACCCTCAAATTCTGACAAACTGCAAACATTGATTATGCAAGAATGGGCTGCCATCAGTCAGAATGTGGCCCAGAAGTTAATTGACAGCATGCCAGGGCAGATTGCAGAGGTCTTGAAAAGAAGGGTCAACACTGCAAATATTGACTCTTTGCATCAACTTCATGTAATTGTCAATGAAGGCCTTTGACACTTATGAAATGCTTGTAATGATACTTCAGTATTCCATAGTAACATCTGACAAAAATACCTAAAGACACTGAGGCAGCAGACTTTGTGAAAATTAATATTTTTGTCATTCTCAAAACTTTTGGCCACGACTGTATGTGTGCCATTTAAAGGGCGCTCTTAATGTTTTGTACACTCAGTGTATGTGTGTCTTCAAGAACCTTCCCTCTATTCATCATAGGATGAATGGATTTGTATGTGTGAGTGAATAGAAGATGGTGGCATGTATTCTTTCACTACACTCATGCACATGAGTCCTCACTAGTGTTATTTAGTGGTCTTCAGACAAGGCAGAGCAGAGAGAGAAGGGCACACAGCCCCAGTTTACTGTTTAATCATCTCTGCTCGCAGTTCTCCACACTGACAGCCTGCCAGATACAACAAGCTGAGGGTGTGAGAGTTAGCAGGCCAAGAGCACGTACACACACAAACACAGACACACACAGCTTTTAAACAAAATACCAGGTGGCATAGCAAGATGAAATGTGCCTTTTCTTGTCAATGCACATAATACATTGGACAGGACCACAAGATGGGATGACACATTTAGTTTCAGTCCTTCAGCATTCATCAGATGCTGATCTTACTTGTAAGTAATACAACCAGTATTGTAGTTACTGTAATTACAGTAATCCTGAACCTTAATACAGCGTAAGAACAATGTCATAACAACGCTTGTTACAATGTAAGTGTTACACATTCTGATGATAAAAAATAATCCTATTGTAGATATGGCCATATTGAGTGCTCTATTGTTGCTGATGTCAGATTCCGTTGTCATTCACGATGAGCACTGTTGAAGTCCCGTTTTGAAGCAGGACTACTTCGACAGAGAGGGACACACAGAGACCTTGCAGGGGAACTCTGCTGGGTAAAGTATATTGAAAAATCTCACATGACAAGCCACCCTCACACAGCGAGGGGGATACATTTACCCCCTCTGCCTCAGCAGTTATATTTAGAGCTTCAGTAGAACCGGCGAACAGAGGACATCATGATGCATTTGAAGCTAAATGGGAAGGAATTTAGATGATTCTCTTGATTCTTATGCTCGAATCAGACACCAAACATGATTAACACAGTAAGACAAATGATTGTAGGCTGTGCTCTCTTGGTATGACAATGTAATAATGACAATAGAAATTTGTCCAGCAAAATATGACCAAGTTGTCGCTCTCACTTAAACTAAATTCATATATGGCCATCCAAGATGGAGCTGGCCCTGAACTCTGTAAGTAGCTGTCTCCTGGGCACATGTGCATCCAACACTGTCATCAAAAGCTGATTTCTCACATAAATGCACACATTGATTCAGGTAACAGACCATGTAACTAGGGCTAGAACCCCTAGGCAAAGCAAGTGAAACAATATTAATAGGCTAGTTATTGGGTTCGTAACAATATACATTTGTGTAACTACGTTGCCGAGGTCCCATTTGAATCACGAGAAATTATTATATGCCCAGTGTTGGAAAAAGTACTCAATTCTCATACTTGAGTAAAAGTAAAGATAACTTCATATAAAATGACTCAAGTAAAAGTGAAAGTCACCCAGTAAAATACTACTTGAGTAAAAGTCTAAAAGTATTTGGTTTCAAATACACAAGTATCAAAAGTAAAAGTATGAATAATAGAAAATTACTTAGATTAAGCAAAACAGACAGCACAATTTTCATGTTTTTAAAAAATGTACGTATAGCCAGGGTCACACTCCAACACTCAGACATCATTTATATTTACATTTGTGTTTAGTGAGTCCGCCAGATCAGAGGCAGTAGGGATGACCAGGGATGTTTTCTTGATAAGTGTGTGAATTGGACCATTTTCTGTCCTGCTAAGCATTCAAAATGTAACGAGTACTGCTGGGTGTCAGGGAAAATGTATGGAGTAAGAAGTACATAATTTTCTTCTGGAATGTAGTGAAGTAAAAGTAAAAGTTGTCAAAAATATAAATAGTAAAGTGAAGTACAGATACCCCAAAAATGACTTTACTTAAGTACTTTACACCACTGAATATGCCTTTAGGGGGTGCAGATCATATGACTCATCGCACGTCTCGTTTTCTGAGAAGTCTTTGTGAAGGCAACACGTGTTTAGCATTGAGCATATTTGGACAACATTCATTGTAGTAATCACATCTATAAACCATACTTGAACGTTGTCCTGTGACCTATGTGAACACTCAGGAGGGTCATCAAAAGTGGACCAATTGCTAGACATATGGGGATGTGCACTGCTTTATTTCACTGTCATGCTGCCAAGCACGGTTTTTCACCACACTCAAGTGCATGGACAGACCACACAATTGGACACAGTTATTGAAAATCTAGGTGCATGTACAATTTCCAAACAAAACTGTGTGTGTGTGTGGGGGGGGGGGTTAAAGGTTCCAATTCACAGCATAGCACATTTTCCTCACTGAGCAATAAGTAGGATTTACATGAACTGAATCTATGATTCTTGTTAAATCCAGAATCCTTGACAGGCATCCCTGGAGACCAGCTCTGTGCAGTAGAGCTCAGCTTCCTCATGTGACTGCCAGGCCTTGGAGAGAAGCCCTCAAATGAATCAGTAGCAGGCCCTGGTTACTGCATTCTGGCCCAGGGCTCTCTATCATGTAGACCCAGGAGTAACAGCTTAATTAACAACCACAATGGACATGTACGGTACCTAAAGATATATCTACATTAGGCAAAGATGCCGGAAAAGAAATGCAGGTAGTGTTGTTATTGTTTTTAAATAGGCAGGTAAAACACAGAGGCAAAATAAGATCCTCCTGTTGATTCAGTGGTTAAGAAATCACTCAGAGATATTTTGGCTGGTTGGGTTATGACTTTGGGATGTAGCCATGTTGTTGTGGGTCAATGACAAGCTGCACTGCCAGCTATTATGAGTCCACCGTAGTCGGAACATTGTGGAAAGAGGCAGGTAATATGTCTCTATGCTTCGGCCCTCTGGCAGAATGTCAACAAACCCCTTGACAGTGTTTCAAGGGTGCTGTATTGACAGGGTTCTGAAAAACGAGGACTATTCACATGACAGACATGCTCCATTTTGCACAATGGTGCTTATTTTACTTTTTTCTTACATCAAATGGTGACAAATAGTATGAAAGACTCCCTTTGTTCAATCCATCATTGCAACTGATCATGTTTCTTACCTTTGAGAGGCAATTTGTCTAAGGGAAATGTTACTGTAAGTTGAATATACAACCAAATGGAGTGCATTCTATCCTCCCAGTTGAAAAGATCAAATAGGATTTAAAATGCTGACTGGTACAATTTACATAGAATATCGTGCAAGACCTACTCCACTGGGCACACACTGTTTAAATCAATGTTTCGCTACACTCACATTAACATCTGCTAACCATGTGTATGTGACCAATAAAACTTGATTTGATGATTTGATTTGATACTTTTGGCCTTCCTGTGACATCGGGTGCAGTAGGTGTTATGGAGGGCAGGTAGTTTGCCCCCAGTGATGCGTTGTGCAAACCGCACCACCCTCTGGAGAGCCTTGTGGTTGAGGGCAGTGCAGTTGCATTACCAGGCTGTGATACAGCCTGACAGGATGCTCTTGATTGTGCATCTGTAAAAGTTTGTCAGGGTTTTAGGTGCCAAGCCAGATTTCTTCAGCCTCCTGAGGTTGAAAAGGCCCTGTTGCGCCTTCTTCACCACACTATCTGTGTGGGTGGACCATTTCAGTTTCTCTGTGACGTGTACGCCAAGGAACTTAAAACTTCCACCTTCTCCACTGCTGTCCCTTTGATGTGGATAGGGAGGTGCTCCCTCTGCTGTTTCCTGAAGTCCGCAATCATCTCCTTTGTTTTCTTGATGTTGAATGAGAGATTGTTTTCCTGACACCACACTCTGAGTGCACTCACCTACCCCCTGTAGTCTTTCTCGTCATTGTTGGTAATCAAGCCCACTACTGTTGTGTAGTCTGCAAACTTGATGATTGAGTTGGAGGCGTGCATGACCACGCAGTCGTGGGTGAACAGGGAGTACAGGAGGGGGCTGAGCATGGACACCCGATCTTCAAGGACACCCGAGCCATGGCCTGTTCACCCCGTTACCATCCAGAAGGCAAGGTCAGTATAGATGCATCAAAGCTGGGACCGAAAGACTAAAAAACAGCTTCTATCTCAAGGCCATCAGACTGTTAAATAGCCATCACTTGCCGCCTAGCACCCGGTTACTCAACCCTGCACCTTAGAAGCTGCTGCCCTATATACATAGACATGGAATCACTGGTCACTTTAATAATGGAACACAAGTCACTTTAATAATGTTTGCATACTGCTTTACTCATTTCATATGTATATACTGTATTCTATTCTACTGTATTTTAGTCAATGCCACTCCGACATTGCTTGTCCTAATATTTATATATTTCTTAACTCCATTCTTTAATGTAGATTTGTGTGTATTATTGTGAATTGTTAGATATTACTGCACTGTTGGAGCTAGAAACACAATAATTTTACTACACCCACAATAACATCTGCTGAATATGTGTATGTGACCAATACAATTTTATTTTATTTTATTTGAATTGACGTCTGTGCCCAGTGGGACATTTCATGATCCATGGCCAAATGTTTTCTCTCGCTCCCTCTTTTTCTGTTATGGGATAATTGCATGGCGACCTAGTAGTCTGCATTCTTTGTTTTAGTATTGCCTAACTGAGAGAAGATCATTGCTAGTCCACACAGAACCATGCTCCTAATTTTCATAAATCATGGGGTCAAGGAAGAGGGATGGGGGGATAGGTCGGGCTGAGCTGAACCACGCCTTCTCTGCTGATTAATGCAGTGCAGCACAGCCTCTAACCAGAAGCACATGCAGGCCTTTTGCAGCCAAACCAAATTAATGAATGTCTATCATGAGACGAGTAGAGGACGGGGACAGAACAACAGAGAAAATTTTGAAACACACAGCTTTGTTGTATGGCCTCTTGTTTGGTAGAATCTATTTGGGCCATCTATGTTTGCGTCTATAATGTCTCTTGTTAAAAGTGCAATAAAATAAAGCCAAAATGCATTCTCATGGTGAACACATGATACAAAAAGGATGCTATAACTACATAGAGGTGGCATGGCCATAGGGGCCACAAGGGCACCTCATATTTGTGCTGTTTTTGTTCAAATGATTACTAAACAGTTTATTATTATGCATGAATTATTTCTAAAAAAGACCTGTCAGCGGTATTTTACAAAGCAGGCACACTGACTGGACCAGGCAAAGAGTACCCCTACATCCTCCCTAGTAAGTGGTTCCTTCCAAGGTGCACCATGAGCAAAGATATGCTAGGCAGGATGCTCGATACTCTAGTGCGTGCAGACAGTATTGTCAGTGACGGAGGAGAGAGAGTGTTGATTGACACACAGCGTTTGATTAGATTTTAGCTGCTGGTGATGAGCAGGACTTGCAGGAGGTATGTTTATAAATGAATTTGATCAAGCTATGTAGCCTATTGATTCCTTCTTGATGAATATATAAAACAAAATTTGTAGTTGTTTTTCTGTAATAGTAGCTATAGCTCAGCTATAGCTCCCAATCCCGCCCCCCCCCCCCCCTCCAACATCACATACTTTGTGAACCCTCTAAAACAGGGGTGTCAAACATACGGCCCGCGGGCCGGAACCGGCCCCCAAGGAGGTTCGATCAGGCCCGCAGGATAATTTGAAAGTGGAAAAAATGCATAAAAGACATGGAATTAATATTTTTAATTCGCTGCAATTCATGGATTATCCGCTAAGGGGCACTCTTTCCATTAGAGTAGAAGACAAGCCGCATCACTGAGACAGACTGAAAACAGCAGACGGTATCAATGCGCCATCTGCTGCTTGTTACGACGTTGTTAATACCTTGGTCTCTACCTCTCCGCTACACCCTCATTAGCCAAAATGTCGTTATCCAAACGGAGAAAAGTAGATAAGGAGTGTAGAATTTTCAAAGAAAAATGGACCACGTCCTATTTATTTACAGAGATGCACGGAAAACCTTTGTTCTTGGTGTGTTTGCAACAAGTTTCGGTATTGAAGGAATATAATATTCGACGCCACTACGAGACTCATCACAGCGAAAAATATGACGGCTTGCAAGGACAACTGAGAAGAGATAAGATTAACGAATTGCTGGCGGGTCTGAGGAAACAGCAGTCAACTTTCATCCAGAGCCGAGAAGTCAGTGAAGCAGCGGTAAAAGCCAGCTACCTAATTGCTAGCGAAATAGCATTAGCATCGAAGCCGTATTCCGACGGTGACTTTGTTAAACGATGCATGATGAAGGCGGCTGAACTTGTATGTCCCGAGAAGCGACAAGCTTTTGCCAATATTAGCCTGACGAGGAATACTATAGCAGAGAGGATTTCGAACTATTGGCAGATTTAGACAGTCAATTGAAACAGAGAGTCAAGTCATTTATTGCATTTTCCGTGGCAATTGACGAGCACTGACATCACAGACGTGGCCCAACTGGCCATATTTATTCGAGGAGTTGATGAGACATTGACTGTTACTGAAGAGTTTCTTGAGTTGGTGCCAATGATGGACACCACAACAGCCGAGGACATTTTCGGCTCTGTCGTTGCTGCATTGGACAGAGTTGGAGTGGACTGGTCCCGCGCTGTCAGCCTGGCTACAGACGGCGCGCCATCCATGGTCGGAAAGAAAGCAGGTGTCGCGACAAAGTTCAAAGACAAAGTACAAGCCCTTAATGGAGGAGATCGTTTCTGGACATTTCACTGTATTTTGCACCAGGAGGCATTGTGTTGCAAGTCGCTGAAAATGGACCACGTCATGGAGGTGGTTGTTCGCACTGTAAATTTCATCCGGTCCAGAGGTCTGAACCATCGTCAGTTTGACAAACTTCTCAGCGACAGCAACATTACCCACAGCCTGCCATACCACACTGAAGTGAGATGGTTAAGCCGAGGCGCTGTGCTGAGGCATTTCTTTGATCTACGAGAGGAAATCGGACAGTTCATGGAGAAAAAAAGGAAAACCGGTGTTGGAATTACAATCTCAGGAATGGCTACGGGACCTTGCATTCTTGGTTGATATTACTGGCTCACAAACAAGCACTTAAATGACATTCTGAAAGTGACAGCTAGTCAGGACATGACACCTGGTGTTGATGCACTTCTACAGGCCAAAAGATGCCAAGTTTCAGGTACAAATACAAGTCCAGACTAGACTAACACCTTTAAAATGCTGCCTTAGATACTGTTTGCATTGAAAGAATACAGCTCTGTGAATATGAATCCTTACTGTGGTGATTTAAAAAATGTGCACTTTAATGTTAGTCAGCAGCTTCAAAACAAAAGTTGTGTGATGGAATTCTACTGTTCATACAACTCCATAAAATTTCAGTATGTATTGTATGTGTATGTATGTTTCATGTATGAAGTTTACAGATTTACAGGACAGGCGAACACTTTCTTCATTACACATTTAAAATCACTCTCCTTAGTTTGTAAGGTGTACGCAGGGATTACATTTAGATTTTATATGCGTATGTGTAAGTGGTTTAAAAATTCCTTTCTTTAAAAGTCTCATTTAATCTTAAAGTGCATTACTATATTTTTCAGTTCCAATTAAAGTTTTGTGCCTTTGTACAATCAGTGGGATCAGTTGCAATGCATATTTGTGAATGATAAAAGTAAATTGCACATTTGTCTAAGGAAATATGAGGTGTTTCATGAAATGTTTTGTAAAAGGATAGTTCATTAAATTTCAATATTTTCCTAATGTTCTTGTGCTTCTTTACACCAAAACAAAGGAAAGACATGATATTTTGGTTATTTATAGCAGAGTATGGTATAATTTTAATGGTCCGGCCCACTTGACATCTCCCTAGGCCGTATGTGGCCCACGATGCGAAATGAGTTTGACACCCCTGCTCTAAAATAATGGGTGCATGACGCCCCTGTATCCATATACAGGTTATACTGAGCAGAATTGCAAAGCTCCATCCCTCTGTACTTTAATGAGAAATACTCTTCTAACCCAACCTCAATTAATCAAAATAACTTACATTTCTCTCCTATTTAGCTAAAGTCATATCCCACAAGACAGGTTGAGACATGTTTCACTGCACATAGCAAAACCCTCAGTTGCTGCAAAGCATTTTCACAATCTTCTTCTGCAAGTCAGGACACTTTCCTTGTGAATCATCACACATTCCCTTTTGTCTTTTCTCACCAAAGAAGTGAAGATAAAAGTCATTCCTCTCCAAGTCATGAAAGAGAGGAGACAGATCCCTCTAACTTCCTTATCAGATTACACACACTCCAGTCATCGGTTGATTATAGGCCTGTAAGTTGCCATGTGAATGATGGTCAATATGGTGACTCAGCAGGCTGAGTGGACCTGAGTGGTAGGTTTATTGGGTGATGGTAGCATTAATAATCACAGCTGCTCCTCTTCATGTCTACATGAGTGGAGTCTTCTCAAAGGAGGAAGGGCAGGACCATCCTTAAAAATTAAACAGTGAAACACTAAAAAAGTTGTTGTTTTTAGATAAAACTATACTAAATATATTCATGTCACCAAATAATTTATTAAAACACTGTTTTGCAATGAAGGTCTACAGAAGCCTCAACAGCACTCTGTAGGGCAGCACCATGGTGTAGCCTGAGGATATTGAGATCCCGTCTTCCACTGGGTACATTGACAGAGAGGGATGCTGTGTTAGCTAGCTGGCTATCCAACACTAGAACTCTTGTTTTTTTTACCAGCTAAAGATGTAGGGTGTGTGTAGTGTTCAGCGGTTATGATATGAAAGTTTGGCTTGGAAAGTTCTTTTTTGCCTGGTCACAGACAGCTGATTTGTTGTGCACTGAAGTCCAGCGAAGGGAAAGGGTGAGAGGAGAGCACATAGATGAGAGAAGGAATTTTTGTGATCATGCTGTTTGTATGTGGCTGCTATGAAAGTGAACTGTGTTTGCATGTGATCAGGGGTGTATTCATTATGTCGAAAAACGTTTCTTAAACTGAAGCAAACGGAACCAAACAGGGATAAACATACCTGAATGTGTCCAATAGAAACTCTTGTTCACAAATGTTGGACTGCAATGGGTGCAATGTGTCACTCACTGCCTGTCACCTTGATTACTAAAATTTTTCTCTCACCCTGTGTTGTATACTTTCATTCACAGGCTAGGTTTTAGCAACCTCATGATGGGTATAGGGAATATTAGAGTACCATGTATTAGCCAATTTGAAAAATGTCATATGTAAACAGCTTTTCAAGATGGTGAGACCTTGTTGTGTTCACTTTTATGAGAAACAGCAGAGCCTGCCAAACAGCTACAGTAATATTCAAAACATTGAAGCACATGAGAAATGTTTTCCAGTTCAGCCTGTCTTCGGTCATGTGACAATAGGTGTTGTGATGCAACACCACATATCCCACAAAGGGCTGCTCCGCTCCAAGAAATGATCTCCTTGGCAGTCAGAGGCTCTTTTCTTGGCATGGCCTGTGAGGTGGGAAATGGTCGATTTTAGCTACTGTGTTTCCTCATACTTACTCCTGTCTTGTTAAAATGTCTTACGAACCAGTGCCATCTTGAATTACAGGTAAGATAGATCTTATAGCTAATAATGGTATTTGACAATTGTGTGTAATATGAATATACATATTGTGTAATGTAATGGAGAAATTGTAGGAGTAGAGTAAACTCAACATTTGGGTTGCAAGGCAAAAGGATAGAGGAGTTAAATTATGTAAATGACGCACCACATTATGTCCTCTTAGTCAAATGAAAGTGAGGAGCTTCTAAAAGGAAGTTAACAGGCCAACATGAAAATGAGGAATTAAAAGCACCCTCTCTCCTCCTGCCTTGGCATGTGACGACCACAGCATATGACTTCCATCGCCCATTACCCAGTGAAGGGCTGGACACAATTGAGTGAGTGTTGTTTGGGCCATGCCCTAGATACTTGTTTCTCCCAGTCCTCAGCTCTATCTGGCCACTGTGCAGAAGCATCCACTACCATTTCAGGCCAACTCACCACTGGCCACACTGTCTGCAGGCTGCAAGGGGCTTTACATGATGACTCATACCGGGAAACAAATACATTTGAATAGATTTAATGTCACGCAAAATGTACGTATTTCTAATATATATAGCACATTTGCATATTTGCTTAAATGCATGTAATGCCTGACAATATGCCAAAGTGGTTCCTAATTCAGCTTCTTAAATTACTCTTTACATAATGATCAATGGAGATCATTTTTTGGGGCCACCAAGCCAAAACGTTGGCAGTGATATCATTTCAAGTGTGATGGTGAGTAAAAACAAACGTAGGATTTCACCGAATTGTAACATTCTTTCATAAAGAACACATGTTCAAATTCATGAAAAACATATTTTCCTATCTCCCACCAAAAAATATATAGTAAGTGCCTCTCTTCAGCTTAATTAAATCATTAAAAAGTAGTTGTTTTTGTATAGTTTTGGTTTTAGTTTTTAATGATTTAAACAAAACAAAAATACATTTTACAACGCTCCACAATATGTCAAAATGTAGATCTATGTCTTGTGCTTCCAATGAGTTATATTATACAGCTCTGCAGTAGATGGTTAGCGGTGTTATGGTGCGTCCGTAGCCAAGTGGGAAGTGGGAAATTACCACATCTGGGAAACATCCAACTGAACAGTCCTTAGTTACCAATCGTGTATATAAACCCTGGATTGTTGATGCTATGTATTGGCCATTGAGATGCTTTGAAGCCACCAGTCGGCCATATTGGCTTGTCGGAGCAGTCCTCCATATTAATTAATGTAATTCTACAGTATTTCGGACAAAATAACATGTATTTAAGTATTTTTGATGTTGTCGTGGGGACAGTAACATTAGTCATCTGTAAATTATACTTTAAGGAGAATGTTTTTATATATTTTTTCTTTGTATGTTTAGCTCACATAGTACACTGTAAAACTATGCATCAAGCTGTCTGTAATATAATAACTGCGGTAAACCTTAATGTAGACCTTAATACATGCATTTCAATAGTTTATAAAATATTTTCTACAATGGTGGGGGAGTTGCAAAATCGAGACACAGTACCTTTGTATAGTGACTGTGTGTACTGATACACCCACCAAAGTGTAATTAATAACTTCACTGCTTGACTGAGGGATCTTACAGATGATTGTATGTGTGGGGTGCAGAGATGAGGTAGTGCTTCAAAAATCATATTAAACACTCTTATTGTACACAGAGTGAGTCCATGCAACTTAGTATATGACTCGTTGAGCATATTTTCACTCCTGAACTTATTTAGGCTTGCCATAACAAAGGATTTGAATTCATTTGTAAAAATTCCATAAACATAATTCCACATTATGGAGTACTGTGTGTTGGCCAATGACAAAATAAAACTACATTTAATTGATTTTAAATGAAGGCTGTAACACAACTAAATGTGGGAAAAATCAAGGGGTGTGAATACTTTCTGAAGGCACTGAATAGAAATGATTGTTAATTACTAGTTAAAGCAGCCATGAATCCCCATTGTCACAGGGGAATGGAAGCTTGTTTTGTGCAACAGGGAGGTCCAATTGAATGCAAAAAATCTCAAAAATTGTAAAAACATTTCTAGCCCATTTAACTATGGGTAGAGCAAGGTTGACGTGTTATGCTCGACCCGCTCAGTTTTTCACGATAAAAAAACAAACATAAAATGGCTCAAAAGAGTAGAACCAGTCCACCTGCTTTTATACCATGATTTGACTTGTGAAAGAAATATTTTAAAAAACAAGTTTCACCATATTATGTATGTAGTTCAGTCCTTGAGCTAATAGCCACAGACAACAACATTGATGTATACGCTGATTCGGTGAGAGAGTTTATTAGCAAGTGCATCGGTGATGTTGTACCCACGGTGACTATTAAAACCTTCCCCAACCAGAAACCGTGGATTGATGACAGCATTCGCGCAAAACTGAAAGTGCGAACCACTGCTTTTAATCAGGGCAAGGCGACCGGAAACATGACTGAATACAAACAGTGTAGTTATTCCCTCCCCATGGCAATCAAACAAGCTAAGCATTAGTATAGCGATAAAGTAGAGTCGCAATTCAACGACTCAGACATGAGATGTATGTGGCAGGGTCTACAGTCAATCACGGATTACAAAAAGAAAACCAGCCCCGTCGTGGAAATCGACGTCTTGCTCCCAGACAAACTAAAAAACTTCTTTACTTGCTTTGAGAACAACACAGTGCCACTGACAAGGCCCGCTACCAAAACCTGCGGGCTCGCCTTCACCGCAGCCGAGGTGAGTAAAACATTTAAACGTGTTAACCCTTGCAAGGCTGCCGGACCAGACGGCATCCCTAGCTATGTCCTAAGAGCATGCGCAGACCAGCTGGCTAGTGTGTTTAGGACATATTCAATCAATCCCTATCCCAGTCTGCTGTTCCCACATGTTTCAAGAGGGCCACCATGGTTCCTGTTCCCAAGAAAGCTAAGGTAACTGGGCTAAACGACTATCGCCCTGTAGCACTCACTTCCGTCATGAAATGCTTAGAGAAAGTAGTTAAGGATCATATCCCCTCCACCTTACCTGACACCCTAGACCCACTCCAATTTGCTTACCGCCCCAATAGGTCCACAGACGACGCAATTGCAATCACACTGCACACTGCCCTAACCCATCTGGACAAGAGGAATACCTACGTAAGAATGCTGTTCATCGATTACAGCTCAGCATTTAACACCATAGTACCCTCCAAACTTGTCATTAAGCTCGAGACCCTGTGTCTCGACCCCACCCTGTGCAACTGGGTCCTGGACTTTCTGACTGGCCGCCCCCAGGTGGTGATGGTAGGAAACAACATCTCCACTCCGCTGATCCTCAATACTGTGGCCCCACACGGGTGTGTTCTCAGTCCTCTCCTGTACTCCCTGTTCACCCATGATTGTGTGGCCATGCACGCCTCCAACGCAATCATCAAGTTTGCAGACGACACTACAGTGGTAGGCTTGATTACCAACAACGACGAGACAGCCTACAGGGAGAAGGTGAGGGCACTCAGAGTGTTGTGTCAGGAAAATAACCTCACACTCAATGTCAACAAAACAAAACAAAGGAGATGATCGTGGACTTCAGGAAACAGCAGAGGGAGCACCCCCCTATCCATATCGATGGGACAGTAGTGGAGAAGGTGGAAAGCTTTAAGTTCCTCGGTGTACACATCACAGACAAACTGAAATGGTCCACCCACACAGACAGCGTAGTGAAGAAGGCGCAACAGCGCCTCTTCAACCTCAGGAGACTGAAGAAATTTGGCTAGTCATTCACAAACTTTTACAGTTGCACAATCGAGAGAATCCTGTCTTGCTGTATCACCGCCTGGTACGGCAGCTGCTCCGCCCACAACCATAAGGCTCTCCAGAGGGAAGTGAAGGCCAAAAAGATCATCAAGGACAACAACCAACCGAGCCACTGCATGTTCACCCCGCTATCATCCAGAAGGCGCGGTCAACAGGTGCATCAAAGCTGGGACAGAGAAACTGAAAAACAGCTCCTATCTCAAGGCCATCAGATTGTTAAAACAGCCACCACTAACATTGAGTGGCTGCTGTCAACATACTGACTCCAATCTCTAGCCACTTTAATTATAAAAAATGGGATGTAATAAATGTATCACTAGTCACTTTAAACAATGCCACTTTATATAATGTTTACATAACCTACATTATTAATCTCATGTATGTATATACTGTACTCTATACCATCTACTGCATCTTGCCTATGCCGCACGGCCATCACTCATCCATATATGTATATGTACATATTCGTATTCCTTCCTTTACACTTGTGTGTATAAGGTAGTTGTTATAAAATTGTTAGATGATTTTTTAGAGATTACTGCACGGTCGGAACTAGAAGCACAAGCATTTCGCTACCCTCACATTAACATCTGCTAACCATATATATGTGACCAACAACATTTGATTAGTCTATTACCGTTCTGTATTATGTCATGTATATGTATTTTCTGGGGTTGGTGGGTTAAAATATTACTCGATGTCACAGAGGGTGCACAGGGGAATATGTCAAAATGCTGAATATTTGCACTTTACCAGTCTTTATTCATATTGAAAATCTGATTTATTGAATTCTCCATGTGACCAATATTAAAGAGCACTTCATTTCATATACCAGACTTTTAAAATGCAATATTGCTGCATAATTTCAACTTAACATATGAAATGTATTTAAAAGGCACTAATTTCGTCGAACGACCCAGTACACGTTAAGTTCTGCCAGTTGGAAGTTGGTTACAATGTGCTCGTCAATATTTTTTACAATGGTGGGGGATTGCCAAGATGGAGACACGGTGGCCTCTATTAGTCATCTAGTGTATCTATAAATCATTGGTAATTACTAGTTCAATCCACCATGACAGGGGGAATGGAAGCTTATTGTGTGCAACAGGGAGGTCCAATTGAATGCAAAAGCTACCCAGTACATGTTAAGTTGGATGTTGGTTGCAACGCTCTCGTTAGGTTTGTTTGTTTATTTGTCACACACGGTCACTACATGACCGATGATGTATCATGTCTGTAGTAATTTATGTAGTCATTTAAATGTTTCTTAGTGCTTTTGGTATGCTTTTGGTAAGTACAATAATTGGCGGCAGCCTATTAAAAGACTTGGAGGCTTGTCTTTTGGGAGTGTAGTCTTCCATGAGATGGTTTGTCATGCCAGTTTATGTGTTAAGTTGCGTTCTGTAAAGGTTAAGCTGCTGTGGAGTCGCAAGATGGTGGGTACACCTGAATGGTTGTTGGACTTGGGGATTGAGTCAGGGGAACCCATTGAGGTGGGTAGGGGAAAAAAAGAATGAATTGGAACATTTTAAGAGTAAATATAGTGTGCTGGAGAAGGAAATTGAACATGACGAGACTGAGGATGAATTAACTGCGGTGGCAGGTGTCGGGAAGGCCGCCAGGTTTGAGCCTCGTCCGATGAGGATAAATAATTTTTTTGCTAATTGGAAGTGATAGTTTTGGAGAGAATGTGTCCTTGCCTTCTGGCTGATCCATATGTATTGTCGGGTTGAGTGGAGAAGAGGTTGGAGAATGTTGGGTCGGTGAAAGTGACTCGAAGTGGAATTATGTTGATTCTTTTGCTTTTTTTGCCATCCAGAAGGACAAGAACTGTGACTTGCTTTCCTCTCCCGTGGAGGGCGCTGTTGAAAGGAGTGATAACTGGAGTGAGGAGGGACAACTGAAGTTGAAGATTCCTGGTGTCTGTGACTCCCTCCGTTTGGTGCGATGAGAGTGTGGTGAAACAGAGAAGACACTCTGTACTACTGAGTTTTGATGCAGAGTTTTTTTTACCAGATAAAGTCAAGTTATGGTGATGTGGCAGCTGTGAGTATGAGGGAGATTCCTAGATGTGAGAAGTGTGCAGGAGGAATGTTTAGTGTTGTTGTAAAAAGTTGTGTGTGTAAACTGTAGGGGTACACATGGTAGGGGTACACATTGCTTTGTCTAAGATGTGTCAGCTGAGAGAAAGGCAGGTTTAGGTTACCAGGATCAGAATAGTGCAGAAGGTGTCATATGCTGAAGCAGTGAAGAGAGTAGTAGAGAAGATGGGTCCAGGGTGAGGATCCCTGTGAGTAGGCAGAGGTCAATAGAGAGTGATAGGAATAACGTGCTTCAGTAAGGCGGTTTTCTTGGCGTTGTCACCTATACCGTAGGAATTAAATGGAAATCACAGAACATAGATGTTGTGGTTGCAGCTGCAGAGAAGTACTTGGGTGTACAATATTTTACTGCAAAAGAGTTACAAGGTGTTTTGAACGATAGTGTCCTGTCCTTCGAGGCTGTTGGCTTGGTGTAGGATCAGATAAGGCCAAAGTAGTGGAATAGTGATGAGGTTTTAATGGGTGTGGGGTTAGTTGACAGGGTAATGTTTTCACAATGCATAATGAATTTATACTACTATAGAATAGTAGGCTTATTTAGAGCCGATACAGTTGGTGGCGGCATGCACCTATAACATTTGTTTGCTGACCGCCATCATACCAAAGAAGAAGAAAGGTTAAGGCTAGTTCTACAGTCTTAATGACACGGACAAAAGTGCATGTGATACTAAAGAGCCTACTGAAGTTTCATTGTTAAGACACTCACCATTTGGTTACAATATGATATGATGTGAATTTTTTCAATGTTTGCCATACATTTTAATTTAAGAATGTATTTCTTACAAATACATTTAAATGCATGTTGGAATATATTTTAGAAAACATTTCCAAATACATAAATAAATATATTAAGTACATCAATAAATACACTCTTTAATGTATTTCAGAATGTATTTTGAAATACATGATATACATTTTCTGATGCATTTAACATATATTGTGAAGCAAATGTTTCTATACACATTATATTTATACATTCCGTATTATATGTGAAATATTTTGGGGGGCCAATTTCAAATATTTCACATAATGTATCTAAAAAATATATTTTAAATGTTATTTTTTTCTGTATGGGGAGTGTCCAGTGTGAGCTAGAAAATTGGACACACAGGCTTAGCTACTTCACTGTGACCTGTGAAAAGTGGATGCACTTACTGAAGTAATCAGATTACACTAATATGGTTGTTTACATTAGTTCACATGATGAAGACTGTTGTACTTCTGAGTTTACTGGTCGGTAGTGTCATACAGTATATAGCAACAGCGATCATCATCGGGTTATATCAGTGGGAAGGAATTTATGCGCAATATAGTTTGGGTTCAAAATAGGAGTCAGACATAATAATTATCTCTTGACACCTACTGCTCACACTTATTGGAAAACTATTTGAATTAATTTTGGGTCCTTGTGCATTACATGAGGTACAACAGTAGACAATGTTCAGCCAAACTAAAGTACAACTATTTATTTCTTTGCAATTTAATTGAACTATGATTCAGACACAATAAACATCTGTGCTGTCTTGTCCCTTCTCCATCTAGTCTCGGGTCTAGTTAACTTTGTTTATGACACCACCTGCTGGTGATGAGTACTCACTGACACTACCTACAGCAGATTACAAAACAAGGACGGGGGAACATCCTCCACCACCACACCATTAACACACAAACAGATTTACTTCCTAACCTTATGTCCTTAAACTCAGGTCTGGAAACTGAGGCCATCTCTGTATGGAACTCACTGTTGAGCCATGTGGGAGTGACGTGGGAAAAAGCATCATACCAATGACTGTATTGAAGGAGGAGGGTCTTCTTCAAGCAGCCTGTGTTTCCTTTTGCCCAGAGGGGGAGCCAGATTCCTTTCATGAGCATCTGTGGAGCTACTTCTGCACTGCCGAAGGAGAATGCCAAACATTCCCAGAATACGAATACATACCGCTGTAGATTAGACTAAAGCAGGACTTCTATACAGACTACTTATAGTCATAGCATCTCTATGATATCTCCAGTTTATTGCAGGAGTTTTCTAATGAAAGTTAAGGCTATTGTTGTCGTTAATAATTTCAAAGAGCCATGCCCAAAAACAGAAATACTAAAACATTCCAAACAGCTTAATCATTGGAAGTTAGGAATTCATTTCTGATGCAGCGTCGCAGGACAAAACATACCCAAATAAAGTATAAGACAGACTTCAGTTGCCTCAAATTTGACATTCCCTATGCTGGTCATATGTCACCTGGCACAAACATAGACAAGAAATTGATCTACCTCGGAGGAGACCTGAGTTTAATACATGCATATTTCTGTGTATTTGAGTATTTTCAAATGATTTTTCCAGATCAGCTACATTAATTTTAAGTATTTGAAAGTATTTTTGAATAATTATATAAATAGCCATCCACAGTTATTTCAAATACCCCTAGGACCAAATGGACCTGGGAACAAATGCAAGGAGTATTTTAATATTGTATTCGAAAATATACTTGTCTGTGTATTTAAGCATTTTCAAATTACATGAAATAACGTTTATTTCCAAGTACATTGCAATATTCAACTACTTGTATTTTCAAATAAAAAAGATAAAGTGTTCTTGTAGGTAATTGAAATACCCTAAATAGTATTTGCACCCAGGTCTGCCTTAGATATAAATTCATTAGGCTAGATGTAAGTATACAGTATGCTACTAATAAATAGTGTATGAACGTGTTTGCACCGTTGCTGTAAACTGTAACATGAACATGCATCTTAGCTTTGCAGTTAACATTCAGTTAACATTGCCATCTGTTGGTCACGTGCTGTACATCATACTTTACGGCTACTGAGCTCCAGCAAAGTAAACATTAAGTTGAAAACGTCAATCAGGTGAAAACCTCAGGATGCTTTTAGAATGCTTTTTAAAGGGTGAAATATCATGCTGGGTTAGTTCGAGAGGATTAGAGCAGTGGAAACGAGACCTCGGCAGAACCTCAGGGAGTATAAGGTAAGGCACAACACACGCAGGTATAAGTACACTATTGTAAGGACTTAGGCTACCTGATCTCACCTTGGCTGCAACATTCCACCCCCTAAAAATAAACCCTTGGATGTTATGTAACCACTACTGAGCTCTCTCTGTTTTGTACACTAGTTTGTTACCTGTGCTTGTAATTTCTGGTCATTATACTCAATTTGGAGAGCCTCATCACACAGTTTGTTTATCTAATGACATAGTCACACTGTGATAGTGTTTTTCCTTTTCATATAAATGGAAAAAAGGAGATACCAACACAAAATGCCCTGAAGTATTACTGTTGTTACATGTCATTCTAATGTTGTGAAGGAGATCCTTCTGATATTCTAATAACATAAATAGACACACAGCAAATGTAAAAATCAACAAGTGTACATTTATTGAATCAGTAGATATTACATGTTGGCTGTGTACACCCACAGAGAAAGTCTGGCCACATAGCATATTTCCGAATGAAAGGTGCCTTTCTCAAGCATTTGGCTGCCTCCCTGTCACATTTGCAGAGAATCTTCTCACATTTGTCCTTGAGATCATCTGGAATTAAAAGAGGGTTAAGCGGGTGAGTAGTTTCCTTAAATGACAGCCGATGTGAAAGGAGTGGTCTGCGGAGGATGTGAAGGAAACACTCTGAGGTTTAGAAATGTTAGAAAATGTCTGATGCTCAAATAAACACCGTAAACATCCTGAACTGTGTTGCTTGTCCTATGTGCTTTTGCGATTAGCAATTATGGTTGGGAGCTTAAAATACCTGAAAATGTGGGTGAGAAATTATTCCTTTCGTGCCCATTCCCTCCTAGCACTCCTGTCCCCTATAATGTCTGCAGTGTTTGTAAACTTCTCAGATGTTTGTTGATCACACATTTTCCATGCACTGAAAAGACCCATTCATTTTCAACAGCAAAACAATGACAAAGTCATAGCATGTAGTATTTTCTTTCTCTAAATGACCACACCTCTGTAAGGGGTGAATAGACTTATTCAGCTTGATTTAATCATTATGTCTCATTCATGTGCATAAAACTGAGATGGCATACCACATTCTGCAGTCCTGTCTTCACATGTCCATTGATACCTTCTTGTCTTGGTTTGGCAACCAGCAATTTCTGCATCTCCGTAGCAGCAGTCATGTTTGTGACAGCACCTTAATGAAGGAAAAAATACACTACTGTAACACTTAAAATAGGGCATTATAAGAACTATTTGCTGTCTCATTGATGCACTACATAAGTAATACAGTCTCTTTTTCTAGAAACGATTAACTGAAAAGGCAGAGACTGGGCGGTTTTCCATATTATTGTAGCTTGGACCAACAGCAGCTCTATTTAAAACAAACGGAAATGAAAGAGGATGGGCTCAACTATTGTTAGTAGGCAGGCCTGTGAGAGATTTGGAGGCTGGAGGTTCTGTAGTTTAACGGTTTTGTGGGAGTTCATGTCTGTGATTAGTAGACAGAAGGAAGTTATGGTTAGGATTTTGGGTGTGGAAGCGCTGGTTGTGCATGTCTATTTCCAAATATCCAATTGACAGGAGGGCAAAACCTCAAAAGAAAACCCAAAATGATACACTTTGCAGTTTGAACTGCATCGCATAATGCAGGTTGTTATTGTGGCCTACCAGACTGAAAAGTAAATGGAGGGGTTTTTCATTCAGTGGTACTTTAAATGATCAGAGTTTGTTATGAAATGGCACCCCCCCAAAAATATATATATATATATTTATAACATGTTTATAACACATCATTAGAACTGCCTCACCAGTCTGCTTTATCCCTGGGCCAGCCCTGACCCCCCAGTCCACAGTAGCAGCCATACATCATATAAGCCAGGGCTGATCTGCCTGTGCTGCACTTGATGACTCCTGCCAGCTCCAGTAGCCCTCTCTTAGTCCGTGGGGGGCTCTGCAGTGCCATAGAGGCTATTACCACTGCAACAACAACAACAACAACAACAGAAGAAGAACATGAAACTCAGCGCATCACATGTACACCAATCACATATACACACATATTGTTCAAAATGTGCACTTACATATACTTGTCTGTATGTAACAGCCTTGCTTAGTATGTGCCATTTGCTTCATACTATCTCTTTAGTCATATGTCCTGTCATCAAGTGAATATTGAGAAGTGTAGCTCGGTGATTAGTCTCTCATATGAAGATTATTCTGAATGTCTAAGTGTTCAAAGTGTCGGAATGGACATGCTGTATTATTACAAGTCTATTTATGTGACAACCTAATATTGCAATTGCAAACCTGGAGAAGTCCCTCACATTTTCCAAGAAAGATGCACTTTGTAATGGGGAATATTTAAGACGAATAAAGTTCATATTCATTTAAAAGTAATAAACACAATACTTAGAAAATGTTTATGTTTTCCCTTTCTGTCAGACACATGATTTCCAGTGTTCTATCTGTGACGCTCATTCGTGTAGGGGTTGATGGTCACTAGACTTGTCCCTGAATGTTATGGATTGTTCTCATATCGTTTGATAGTGATTGACGCCAGAGCTACTGAAGGTACAAGGACTGAGGTCACAATGACATTATGAACTCCGTGATTCTGTAGCAGCTGGCAAAGTCACTGTCTTTTGTTTTGACTTCGTACAAGCCTCTCAGGCTGATGTTTAGAGAACATTTCATCATTTAACATTTACATTTAAGTCATTTAGCAGACGCTCTTATCCAGAGCGACTTACAAATTGGTGCATTCACCTTATGACATCCATACAGTCTGATTAATATATAAGTACCTTCTCAGAGAAGGCCCGTTTAATGTTTTCTATGCTTCTATGCTGGGGTGTCTCCTTTTTGCAACTTGTATTAAACTAAATGTGTTTATGATTGATTATAATTTCTTTGACACTGATATTTTTAGACAACCATAGCTTTTGAAACCCCTTTCCCACAATACAAAACAACTTCACACTTTCATGGGACTGCTCTCCTTTTTGTTCAGCTGGAAATTCCCTTTACACTCTTATACTATGGTCTAGTTCTATAACATCTTTTCCCAGATCAAATTAACATGAATTTGTAATGTGCATATTAGTTGTCAACATACAAGACATGACAATTGACATTGGTACTGATTTGTTAAATCATTAAAAATGCATTAAAGTAAAAATTCAACCATAAAATGAGCTCTATATAAAGATCACAAGATTATGGAAATAAAAGATTCAACCATTTCAAGGTGATACAATTGTATTGTTGTGTGAAATTAAGTAGTTGAATCATCAGGCTATAACAGATCTAAATTCCTTTCATGTTAGATCTCTGAAGGCACTCATAACATTGTCCTTTAACATTACTTCACTCCCTCCCAAACCCTCTTAATCATTCCCTGCAAAATGTGTTAAAAAGGTAAAGAAATTCAAGCAGCAATTTACCAGAGAACAGTAGAAGTATCCGATAAAGCGCAGGCATGGTGTGCAAGAGGGAGTCTGCATGCACTGCTGCTTATTTACACTCTGGTGGACATAGGCATTCAGTGCAGTGGGCAGTTTTTTTAGTCTGGTTTGAATAATCTCCTGAGCATCATTCCCTCCTCCTCCCGGAATAATCTGCTGTAAACTAATCCCTGAACACTGATCTGAATTTGGTTTGAGTTCCCTCTCTGTTAGAATCACCCCATTCCATAATGTAGTATTACTTAAAGCCAATTGCTCAATGACTTTTGTTCAGATTCTGGAAGACCAAGGACTTCAGTTCAGGACTAATGCCATGTAGAATACTAGAAGTAGGTCTATTTGATCAATAAATGAATGTCTGTGGTCATTGTTTTATCATGTCAACAGCCTTATTGCATGCAATTCCTCACAGAAAACATGTTCATAAAGGACCAGCAAGTCAACCGTGTCATAAGGTTGTATATCATGCTATATTCCCATTAATAATTCATTTGAATTATATTTATTTGTTGACATTTCAAGATCTCATCATGTACATAGTACTTTAATTTCATAGTTTATTAAAGTAAAAAGTCAGAACACAGTTTGTGGTCAACAGGGGGGCCCTGTTTCCTCGAATGAGAATGGAATCTAGCAAACATTTTTTTTAAACGTCATGCCAGAGACCAGGCCACATCATGATTCGTGTCCCCAACACTCAAGAAATCACTGATGCTGGCCAGGGACCAAGTCATACATCTTAAGCTGTACTCATTTAGATGTGGACTTTTTTTTTACATCTTTTTATTCCTTAAGGGTGAGCATATTTTAAATGTCATTATTTGCGAGATGGCTAACTAGCTAGTTTGCTATCTGGCTGTTAGCTACACCGCTATCAGTCGTGTACTGTTAGCTCTCTTGCATCTCCCGCCCGACATATTGATAACTAGCTTGCTAGGAAGCTAGCTAACGTTACTGTAGGAAAATGTACAGATACTCTACTAGTGTACGTTATCTTTGACAAGCATGTAACTGTAAACTGTATAGCCATGGCTATCTAGCAATCACATTACATACTGTTTGTGTTTAGAGTGTCAATATCTTTCTCCTGCCAGATCGGTTAGTCTAATTTAGTTAAGCTAGCCTACCTAGGTTGAGGTATTTGTTCGACCTAGATGCTAACTAGCTAGCTACATATATCAGTGGGTATCGAACATTTCCTCTGGCGTTATGGGGCTAACTTGTGATAATGTACACTTTATAACGTTCGTCCAGGATCAACTCTCCCAACTACTGTACTGTAGATTTGTATATCCAGACTCGTTGTCAGTCGTAAGCAGACTCACTTTAGCAAGTTAGATTTTTATCTTCTTGAAATATTGACCGATTACTTTTAACTAACTAGCTTGTGAAGACGACAGACAGGAAGTTCAAGGCATGACGAATTTTAAAGCCATGGGGTTTTCGAGGCTGTCGTATGCTTTGTTGAATCAGTAGCACGTGAAACCTGAAAAGTACTTTTCACCTGTTTAACGTTATACAAATTCATGATGTGAATTGTTTCGTCTTTATTTGAGTAGTTAATGAGTGAGTAACTTAATGAAAATGTATGTTTGGACGTATTCTTACGGTAAGGCCTACGACAAAAACGGTTTTGACAATAATACAATTATACTCAGAGTAGGCCTAAAACATGTTAACTAGAAAGGTAACTTAACTTTTTTTTAAATTACATATTGTGTTGACAGAGATCAGGACCTAAAGAAACAGGTGAACATGTCAATCCTGTGTCAGGACCGAAGCAGTCGCTGGCAGGATATTCAGAATGGGCTGCAGTTCATCCAGTGAGTATGATCAGGACTCCCCAGTTCAAGTCCGTGTACTCAGGGAATGCAGATTGGTTGAGCGCATAGGGAAATCAGGCTACAGAGCTGTTGTCAGCCACCAATGGATGGTCTTGGGGGAAGAGAATTACAATTAATTTTCTCAGGAGACAGCCTAAGTGTTTGCATAGTGGTAACTGCCTGGAACTGTACAACAAGTCAGATGTTGTTTAGCAATTTCTGGATCTTGTTCCTTAATGTGAGTAATATTGAAATTGTATTATTTGGGAAAGATTACTCCATGACGCCCTTGAATGGTGTAACACTTGAATATGCTCATGTTTTCAGTGTCAACGGAAGGAGATCTAAGTTTGAACTTGTTTGTTTCTAGGTCAACTCTGCCCTATCCTGGAACTCAGGAACGATATGAGGTGATTATGCAATCAAGCCAAATGGCAGCACCTACATTCGTGACATATGAAGCTCAAAATGCACCTCATATTTTGGTATTTATTTAGAAGTTGAATTTGTTTTTTCAGGTGTTCATTCAGGACCTTGTGAAGAATCTGTTTGGTGAAGGAAATGACGTGTTCAATGAAGGGGAATGGATGCGATCTATAGAAATGTACACTGAGGCCTTGAGCATAGCAGAATATGCAGATTCGGAAGACATCAGTGTACCTACTGGAACGTTGGAAAAGCTGTATGCCAATCGAGCTGCTGCTTACTTAAACGTTGTACCGGTAAGTCGGGGTTAAGAAAGTGGTGTGTTTTGTCTTACATTTATGAATGATGTATTATTTCTCTATTTATTTTTTGTTCAAATAGTGGTATAATTTGGGAATTTTATTTCAGGGTCTGCATGATGAAGCACTAGTAGACTGTGAGAAAGCTCTTCAATTGAATGAGGGAAACCATAGAGCTCTTTATAGGAAAGCCAGAGCCTTGAAAGAGCTGGGCAGGCATAAAGAGGCCTATGAGACTGTAGCGAAGTGCTCCCTTGCAGTGCCTCAGGTGAGACCGCAGAGGAAGTATACCATGTGGTAAGGTTTTGTAGATTGTTCCTTTTATTGTCTTAAGTTCATAATCCTTATTGTCAATATGTGATTGTTTTTTCAGGATCCCAATGTCATAGGATTGACTCAGGACCTGGCCAAAATGTTGGGATTGAAAATCCGTAAAGCCTATGTCAGGAGTAAGGTGAGAGTGTACTGTGTTGAGTATGAATTATGGCACATAGGCTACTTCAGTATGTGGCTTAGTATCTAACCTTGAGACATTTCTTTCAACAGCCTGCCTTAAATGTTTTGCCTGGATCGAGCTATTCAGGTGCATCCAATGACAAGGTAAAGGGAATTCCATTTCTTTGTGTGAATCTGCACACAATACAGATTACTTGCACCACATGAACATGGTGTACCAGCAAGTAAAGATGTTAAGAGCATTCTTTTTTATTTGTTTCAGTCTCAAGGATCTACATCTGTGGAAGATATAGAAATTGGTAAGAGATTCTGTGATTTAGTTTGAGTAATTTACTTAAAGGCCCAGTGCAGTCAAATGTGGTTTCCCTGTGTTTTGAATACACTGAGTATATAAAATATTAAGAACACCTGCTCGTTACATGACAGACTGACCGGGTAAATCCAGGTGAAAGCTATGATCCCTTATTGATGTCACTTGTTAAATCCACTTCAATCAGTGTAGATGAAGGGGAGGAGACGGTTAAATAAGAATTTAACCACAGGAGGTTGGTGGCACCTTAATTGGGTAGGACGGGGTTGTGGTAATGGTTGGAGTGGAGTGAGTGGAATGGTAGAAACCATATGTTTGATGCCATTCCATTAGTGCCGTTCCAGCCATTATGATGAGCCATCCTCCCCTCAGCAGCCGCCGTTGTTTTTAAGCCTTGAGACGATCGAGACATGGATTGTGAATGTGTTCCATTCAGAGGGTGAATGGGAAAGGCAAAATATTTAAGACCTTTTGAACAAGGTATGGTAGTAGGTGCCAGGCTCACCGGTTTGTGTGAAGAACTGCAACGCTGCTGGGTCTTTCACGCTCAATAGTTTCCTGTGTATCAAGAATGGTCCACCACCCAAAGGACATCCAGCCAACTTGACACAACTGTGGGAAGCCTTGGAGTCAACATGGGCCAGCATCCCTGTGGAATGCTTTCAACACCTTGTAGAGTCCATTGCCTGACTAATTGAGGCTGTTCTAAGTACAGAAGGGGGGGTGTGCAACTCAATATTAGGAAGGTGTTCCTAATGTTTGGTTTACTCAGTGTATATTTCTAGTATGAGGTTGGAATAATACTGTGAAATTGTGAAATTATGTACATTATAATGCCCTTTTAGTGTAAGAGCTGTTTGAAAAGACCGCCTGAAATTTCAGGCTATTTTGGTGGGATGGGATTTTGGCCTACCTTGCTAAATTAGTTAATAGACCAATAGATGGGTTGGCTGACATCACGTAAGTGATGCACCGCATTGACGTGGCTGGAAGGCGTGCATTATGATTCTGAACGGTCAGATGGATAGTAACAACTGACAAGAAGCTGTCATGTGGGGAATTGTTGTAAGCTCGCTTCAACTCGTTGTATATTGTTATTGATACCATGTCTTGTTTTGACTCATGCCTATGCTGATATGGCAAACAAAACGCATTGTACAACAATTTCGCAGATTTTGTGCATTGTGTTGTGACACAACGTGGCCTTTTGTCCCCAGCACAAGGTGCGCCTGTGTAATGATCATGCTGTTTAATCAGCTTCTTGATATGCCACATCTGTCAGATGGATGGATTATCTTGGCAAAGGAGAAATGCTCATTAACGAGATGTAAACAAATTTGTGAGAAACTTTTTGTGCATATGGAACATTTCTGGGATTTTTTTATTTCCGCTCATGAAACATGGGATCAACACTTTACATGTTGCATGTTATATATTTGTTCAGTGTATTTGAGACAACAATTGCTCATTGTGCAAATGTATTTATTTTCAATTAACATTTTGTGACAAAATAAGCCAAGCCTGTCTGTTTTGCCCCATAGTTGCGCACGCGTCAGTTTTGTTGATAACCAACACGTCCATAAGAGAGAGAGAGAGATCCAAACCTCTGCCAATAACAGCTTTCTTTTTCCATTTCCACTCCCCACTCAGACAGTCGTAGCAAAATATCTTACTTGCGAAATTGCTCTTTGTGAATAAGTCATTTTTAAATAGTTTAACTCATTTTAATTGAAAACAATCACAGTAAGTTACTTAGTTGTTTCCCAGAAATGATTTGATGAGAGAAAAACGGCTGCATTGGACCTTTTTAAATGTGGACGGTCTTGTTGCTAAAAATAATGTTTGCACTTTCCAAATTCCCACCTGTGTTGTAGAAGTGAATCAGCCCCCTCAGGAAACTGACGGTCCAGACCCAGCCCCCCCAAGCCATGACCCATTGGCAACAATGAAGGTGCACCCCCCTCGGAATGAGAGACTAGAAGCTGAATCCCCCCCTGTCGGCATCATCCCTTCAGTATCGCCTGTTGAGGTTCACACCCCAGAGCCCAGTCATGTTCCGGTGACCCTGCCTATGCCCATTTCCAAGCCCATGCCTATGCATACGTTGGTCAATGGTGCCAGAGCCAGCCCTACCCAGTCTTATCATTTGCCAATGAAAAAGTCTCACCCGGACTTCGATGCGGAAATTATTGGAGATGACCTGGATGATCTGCTGGACCAAGCTGGCCCCGGCCCCACAGAATCTCCCATCGTACGTTCATGGGAGATTGCTGCTGATGTAGGAAAACTTTTTTTTTTTTTTTTTTTTGCACATTCAATTTTAGTTTTAAAAAATCTGTTTTTGTTTTAAATTTGGCTTTTTCACTATCATGTTAAAACAATATCTAATGTAGAGTGTATTGTTCTCTCTCTAGGTCATTCCCACCATGAAGGGCCCTATCCCTTTTCCAACCAGTGCCCCCTCAAATTCCATGTCCAGTCCTTTCCTTATGCAATCTCACATGAACCCTTTTATGCATGTGACATCACAGTGCACAGTGACTCTGCCTCCTCCCTACCACAAGCCACAAGCCAGCGGGTACTCTTTAGGTCTGGACACCTTCGGGGTCTCCTCTCCATTGGACTCACTGGACAGTCTCTCCATGTCAGAGCCTCAGACAGGTATGCAAGGAGTTGCATACAGCCAGTTTAACGGTAATACCTCTCGAATGTGTTGAACATTTGTTATTATCCTTATGTCTTATATCTGGGGCGGTACGTAGCCTAGCGCTTGAGAGCCAGTAACCAGTAAGCTGGTTCGAAAATCTGTCCCTATGCCCTAGAGCAAGGCACTTAAACTTAATTGCTCTGGATAAGTGTCTGCTAAATAACTAAAATGTAAATAACGTCTTATTGAATAGTGAAATCTCAATTCCTAACAAATTTGGATTTTGACAAAACAATCAACTGAAATTTGATTTTGTTTTTGTTATTTACTTGTCATAAATTTTTTGTCAATGTTGTCTCTGAAGTATTTTTCTCTCTCTCTCCACCCCCCACCCCACCAAAAAAAAATCTAGGATATAGTCAGCATCCATTCATGCAGGTGAGTCTAGCTAGTCTAGTCTTTATGTCCCACTGATATTTTCACAACAGTTTGTATTTTATATGTTTAGTTTTTCTTGTCTATTTAAAAAATAAATCATGATATTTGTTCCCCCTCCAGTTGACCGACCATGATAAGCCAATGGGAATGGCCCTGGGGATGCCGGATGTAACCCCCCTCCCTGCTGTTGTGGATCTGGCCAAAAATCCCCTGGCTGATACTCATGAATTCAAACAGGCATGCTCAAACTGCTATGTCAAGACTGGTAAGAACATGCTTTTTGTAATATAAACGCAACATGCAACAATTTCAAAGATTTTACTGAGTTACAGTTCATATAAGGAAATCAGTCAATTGAAATAAATTATTTAGGCCCTAATCTATGGATTGCACATGACTGGGCAGGGGTTTATTTCAGCTCATGAAACATGGGACCAACACTTTACATGTTGCGTTTTTATATTTTTGTTCAGTGTATATGATTGTCTGTTTTGCATCATCTAAGAGTATGAAACTGGGTTGATAAATTTAATTTTTAATTTTACCTTTATTTAACCAGGCAAGTCAGTTAAGAACACATTCTTATTTTCAATAACGGCCTGGGAACAGTGGGTTAACTGCCTGTTCAGGGGCAGAACGACAGATTTGTACCTTGTCAGCTCGGGGGGTTGAACTCGCAACCTTCCGGTTACTAGTCCAATGCTCTAACCACTAGGCTACGCTGCTGGTTATGGTACATGATAATTATTGTATGTGAAAGCTCATGTTGATATCCTATCACTAGGGCTTGGAGTGTTGGATTTCACACTCTATACCGAAGAGCACAAATGCAAGAAGGACATATTACTTGGAAGGATAAAAAATCAACCAGACAAGTCATGGAAGCTGATCAGACCGAGACCGACAAAATCCCAGTATGTTGGGCCATACTACATCTGCAAAGGTAAGCCTTGAAAATACTACTACTATAATAATACTACTACTACTCTAATACTACTACTCCAATGTGCTTCATGGTCCGTCTGTGCCAGTGTTAAGCTGCCTATGGAGATGTATTAACTAAAACGATGATCTTGTAGATGTCGCCATTGGAGAGGGGTGCAGGTACCCTGGTCACTGCACATTTGCCTACTGCCAAGAGGAGATTGATGTTTGGTCCCTGGAGCGCAAAGGCTTCATCTGCAGAGACTTTCTCTTTGATCCATTTGGGCCCACCAGTAAGATCAATCTGACTGTCCCGAAGATCCTACAGGAGCATCACGGGATATTCATGTTCCTCTGCGGAGTAAGTTGGGCTTTTTAATGTAAAAAAAAATAATATAATTGTGACGTGTTCCTCCTGGAATGGGGTGTCTTCATTGATAAGTTGCTGAGTCTGTCTTATTGCATTGCCATTGTTGTGTTAGAGCAGCAAGGGTACACAACTCTGGTTCTTGAGTGTTGCAGTGGATGCTTGGTTTTGCCTTTTCATCAGCCCAGAGTAATAGTGTGTGTGTGGACTCTAGACAATCAATTTAAGTGTCAGGGAGAAATAAAAACCAGCAGGACTGAGGACTGACTGGAGTGGAGCACCCACAGTGTTATAGAGAGAACTTTTGACTTGAAGTTCCCCTGATGTAACCTGACTAACCACATCCTGTGTCCTCATTCTTCTCACGAGCAATAGAATTCCACGGAACAATGATGCTGAGACTACCATTTTTTTTCTGTTTTAAAAGTATGCCAAACAAAAAAACAATGATTACATTACACATTACATTTAAGTCATTTAGCAGACACTCTTATCCAGAGCGGATTACAAAGTTAAACCATACAAATCTATGCATTAGGACAACTTTTAACAATTTTCCACTGATAAAAAAATCTAATTAAACATTTACTTGAAGAAACAAAGTTTGGTAACAGAATTACGGTTTGTTGTTTTTTTTGCCATCATTCTGTTACCGTGGAATTACCCTGATACAACACTAACGTTGACTGTCATATTACTGCCTCTGGTATAAGCGGCAGTTTTATGAGTGTGAGCTGTGTCCTTTATTAAAACCTCTACTCTGTGTACAGTGTCTTGTAAGAGTTGTCCATCCCTCTAATGTATTGTATCTGATCTCCAGGTGTGTTTTGATCACAAACCCAGAATAATCAGCAAAACCAATAAGGACAACCCATCTCTTTGCTCTCACCCCGTGACAAAACATGCCTTTGAAGATCAGAAGTAAGCCATTTCACTTGTTTACACATGCTGAGACAAATGCAGAGTTTTTTTTAAAGTGAATTAAGCAGCGGTCTACCTTGTAAGTGATGGTTTGTGGCTGACCGCTCTGGTTCCTTTAGTAATTAAGCCCACTAGTGTATATTGTAACATGATTCTATGCCCTGCACAGTGGGGTTGTGAACTTGATGAGTTGTTGTGCTTTCAGGTGCCTGGTCCACATTCTGAGGGAGAACACTGTGCGCTACTCCAAAATCCGTCCGTACAGTCCGCAGAACCAGATGGACATCTGTCGGCATGAGGTGCGCTACGGCTGCGTGCGGGAAGACGAGTGCTTCTATGCCCACAGCCTGATCGAGCTGAAGGTGTGGATGATGCAGCACCAGCTAGGTAAGCTCTTACCACCTATTAAAGGTGCCTTCAAATAGCATCTAATCAAAGAATGTTATTGGTAATTCAACAAGATTACTTTTCCCAGTTGTAAGAGGTGCCGACAGACATGGCACCTCTGCTTCTAGTTCCTAAGCAACTTTGTAGTATTTAGTTTGTGTGTTATTTCTTACATTATTAGCCCAGAACGTTTTTTTGTGTTATTACATACAGCCAAAAAAGTATTTTAAGGACCTTCTGGTAACTTTTGTGGGTTTTCTAAGTGAACATCCCTCTTAACTCTTTGCAATCTGTTTATGATCATATAGGCATCACTCCTGAAAATATAGTCCATGAGGCTAATAGGTTTTGGAACATGGAGGCAGGCACCCAAGGATCCCTGGTAAACAGTCATTGTACACAACACTATATTCAGAACATGCTTTATTTCCTAAATGTATTTCTAATGTTCATTTGACTGCAGATTTTCCACATTACTTAACACAAACCATTTATTTTGTGTCATTCCAGCAATTCACCACACCACTGAAGAGGTTTGGACCCCCAAATCTGAAGATGCAGTTTGTGTGTGGGCAGTGTTGGAGAAACGGCCAAGTTAGTGAGGCTGACAAGAACAAGAAGTACTGCACTGCCAAAGCCAGGCATTCGTGAGTAGTTCTTTCCCCTGAAACCATTTCAGGACAATTTGAATAATGAGCCTGGTCAGCATAGTGAATTTCATCTGACCTGTGTTGCAGGTGGTCAAAAGACAAACGAGTGGTGCTGGTGAGTTCCATCGAACGCAAGAAGTGGACAACAATCCGCCCTCTCCCAACAAAGAAGCCCATCCCATCTCAGTTTGAGGTAGGCCTAGGAGGGCTGAACATGCTCCCAGAGCAACTGGTCTGACCACATACTCAGCTGACTCGTATGGGAATCTTCCAGAGACACTCATGTTTTGTCCTCGTGTAAAGTGCTCATGTTTTGTTTGTGTGTATTACTTACAGATTTGTATGCACGTGTCCACTGGCAAAAAGTGCCAATACATCGGAAACTGCACATTTGCACACAGCACAGAGGAAAGGGACCTGTGGACATACATGAAAGAGAACAACAGTGAGTTCATGTTACAGATGGACCGTCGTTTTTGTACAGCAGTTCGTTCATGCCTGTGTGATGTACAGTAAATATATTATGATGACTAATACAAACTTAATCAGATACTAAACTGTGTGTGTCCATTTAGTTCCTGACATGGAGCAGCTGTATGAGCACTGGCTGCAGTCTCAGAAGCCTGGCTGGAGCGAGGAGGCCTCCAACAGCTCCATCAAGGAGAACGGGAAGCAGATCCACATGCCCACAGACTATGCTGAGGAGATGGTAAGCAATCTCTGTTTTAACCACACCCAGATGGTTATATGACCTTCAACATGCTGTAAGTGACCACAAACCTTCAACATGCTAATATCATCTTGATGATATCTGTTACGCTAGACTGGCAACCACTGTTGGCTTTGTGGTAAGAACTGCAACAGTGACAGGCAGTGGCAGCAGCACATCACCTCAGAAAAACACAGAGAGAAAGTGTTTAACTCTGAAGACGATCAGAACTGCTGGCAGTATCGCTTCCCCACTGGCACCTTCAGAGTTTGCGAGAGGTAAGGTTTCTTATGCTAATTCAATGTTTATTTAGGTCACTGGTGCCTAATTTGATTACTGGAAATGGTGTTCTTGGTGACTGACATTTCTGATACTGCATCCATTTCTACAGATACCTTAAAGGCACTTGCACAGAGGAGGAGTTGTGTAAACTGGCTCATGGAAACGAGGAACTAAAGGAATGGACGGAGCGCAGGGAGTTCCTTTTGATGAAACTGGCCAAAGCGAGAAAAGACCATCTTATAGCCCCAAATGACAATGACTTTGGCAAATATAGTTTTCTGCTTAAAGACATAAAGTAATGATTTGATGACAATGATTATGTTGGGATGCAATATATTTTGCAGTGTTAAGTAAAAGAGGTACAGGTTCAGGTAAGCCTTTGGGAGGCACTAGTCTGTACCATTAAGAGGAGAGATGCAGATCACAGCTTGATTTTAATGGGAAGTACACAGTTGGCCATGTGCTCCAAATGATCATAGCGGTGTTCCTTTTATCACAGATAGAGATGCACCATTGCCTTTTACGTAACGTAGCAATCATTGACGCGTCACAAAGATTGCTTGTCATAAAATGGATTGATTGATGTCCTGCTCAGAGAAGCCAAAGCAGCGGTAGACACCATCAGAACAGCTCGTATGTCGAAAGGTCACATAAAAAAGGCTTGTTTTTGTATTTGAGTTTTTAAGAAAGGTTCCTTTTTGTTTTATATGATTCAGAAGTCTAAAGATTGGAATGTTTTGAAATGGAATTATGCATCCTTTCAAAAATTATGTTCACGTAGGTCTTTTTTTCATTATTTCCATAATTTGTTGCATTTATGCCTGTTGGTTTTGGAATATGCCAACCAACCAAAATAAAATCTTGATTTCTTGTTGCAAGTATTGATTTTGTACTTGTTCATTAGGGTAGCAGCCTAAAAAATGTAGATTACATAGAATGTCAATGTGTTTAGTTGTCATGAAGTCTAAAATGGAAGACATTTTGCAAAGTTTAATCAGTGGTTGCATGTGGTAGGATGGATACAATGGTTTGTGGAATGACAATAGTCGAGTTCCTGCCTGACGACATTGCAGATGCATGCTAGATCTTACAACTCCTGGATAGGTGTCAGCTAAACACAAAATGGGTCGTTCCTCTGCCCAGGTGTTGCTGACACCGGCCAGATCTTACAACGCCTGGATAGGTATTTTACGTACAAGCTAACCACACACGATATATACAGAAGTATGGACACCCCTTCAAATTTGTGTATTTGACTATTTCAGCCACACCTGTAGCTGACAGGTATGTAAAATCAAGCACAAAGCCATATTATCTACATAGGTAAACATTGGCAGTCTTACTGAAGAGCTCAGTGACTTTCAACGTGGCACTGTCATAGGATGCCACCTTTCCAACAAGTCAGTCAAATTTCTGTCCTGCTAGAGCTGCCCCAGTCAACTAAGTGCTGTTATTGTGAAGTGGAAACGTCTAGGAGCAACAATGGCTCAGCCACAAAGTAGTAGGCCACACTAGCTCACAGAACAGGATCAACGAGTGCTGAAGCGCATAGATGATTTGTTTTTACGTGCTATCTTGCAACACTAACTACCAAGATTCCAAACGGCCTCTGGAAGCAATGTCAGCACAAGAACTGTTTGTCGGGAGCTTCATGAAATGGGTTTCCATGGCCGAGCAGCCGCACACAAGCCTAATATCACCACGCACGATGCCAAGCATCAGAAGGAGTGGTGTAAAGCTCACCGCCATTGGACTCTGGAGCAGTGGAAACATGTTCTCTGGAGTGATTAATCACGTCACCACCTAAGAGTCCGACTGACAAATATTGGCTCGGCGGATCCCAGGAGAACACTCCCAGCCCAAAAACATAGTGCTAACTGTAAAGCTTGGTGGAGGAATAATGGTCTGTGGCCGTTTTCATGGTTCAGGTTAGGTTCCTTAGTTCCAGTGAAGGAAAATATTAATGCTACAGCATACAATGACATTCTAGGCAATTCTTTGCTTCCAACTTTGTGGCAACAGTTTGGGGAAGGCCCTTCCCTGTTTCAGCATGACATTGCCCTCATGCACAAAGCCATGTCCATGGTTTGTTGAGATTGGTGTGAAAGAACTTGACTGACCTGCACAGAGCCCTGATCTCAATCCCATCAAACACCTTTGGAATGAATTGTGAACCCTGACTGCGAGTCAGGCCTAACATCAATGCCCGACCTCACTAATACACTTGTGGCTGAATGGAAGCAAGTCCCCGCAGCAATGTTCCAACATCTAGTGGAAAGCCTTCACAGAAGAGAGGAGGCTGTTATAGCAGCAAAGGGGGGGACCAACTCCATATTAAAGCCCATGATTTTGGAATGAGATGTTTGACAAGCAGGTGTCCACATAATTTTGGTCATGTTGTAGCAACCTGTCAGTCAATACCATTGGTTGATGCATGCCATGTCTGAGCAGGGGAATGCGACCCATGTAATATACAGTGCCTATAGAAAGTCTCTACACCCTCCTTGGGTTTCTTCAAATTTATTGTATTACAAAGTGGGTTGAAAATGGATTTGTTTTTTGACTATGCTCTACATAAAATAATGCTGAGGAGAAATTCTAACATTTACAGATTAATGAAAAATAAAAAACAAATATACACTTCCGTTCAAAAGTTTGGGGTCAATTAGAAATGTCGTTGTTTTTAAAGAAAAGCAAAAAAAAGTGTCCATTTAAAATAGCATCAAATTGGTCAGAAATACAGTGTAGACATTGTTAATGTTGTGAGTGACTTTTGTAGCCGATTTTTAATGGAATATCTACATAGGTGTACAGAGGCCCATTATCGGCAACATTCACTCCTGTGTTCCAATGGCACATTGTGTCAGCTAATACGAGTTTATCAGTTTAAAACGGTAATTGATCATTAAATCAAATTTGAGTTGTCACAAGCGCCGAATACGACAGTGACCTTACAGTGAAATGCTTACTTACAAGCCCTTAACCAACAATGCAGTTTTAAGAAAATAGGGGGGTGGCACCACACGGTCAGGTTTCTGACGACCTCCCTATAGGCTGTCTCATCGTTGTCGGTGATCAGGCCTACCACTGTTGTGTCATCAGCAAACTTAATGATGGCGTTGGAGTTGTACCTGGCCGTGCAGTCATGAGTGAACAGGGAGTATAGGAGGGGACTGAGCACGTACCTGTGTTGAGGATCAGCGTGGTGGATGTGTTGATACCTATCCTGACCACCTAGGGGTGGCCCGTCAGGAAGTCTAGGATCCAGTTGCAGAGGGAGGTGTTTAGTCCCAGGGTCCTTAGCTTATTGATGAGCTTTGAGGTCACTGGTGTTGAATGCTGAGGTGTAGTCAATGAATAGCATTCTCACATAGGTGTTCCTTTTGTCCAGGTGGGAAAGGGCAGTGTGGAGTGTAATAGAGATTGCATGATCTTTGGATCTGTTGATGCGGTATGCAAATTGAAGTGGGTCTAGGGTTTCTGGGATAATGGTGTTGTGAGCCATAACCAGCCTTTCAATGCATTTCATGGCTACAAAGTGCTACGGGTCAATAGTCATTTAGGCAGGTTACCTTAGTGTTATTGGGCACAGGGACTATGGTGGTCTGCTTGAAACATGTTGGTATTACAGACTCAGAGGTTGAAAATGTCAGTGAAGACACTTGCCAGTTAGTCAGTGCATGCTCGGAGTGCATATCCTGGGAATCCATCAGGCCCAGCGGCCTTGTGAATGTTGACCTGTTTAAAGGTCTTAATCACACAGTCATCAGTACCAGCTGATGCTCTCATGCATGTTTCAATGTTACTTGCCTCGAAGTGTGCATAGAAGTTATTTAGCTCGTCTGGTAAGGTCCTGTCACTGGGCAGCTCTCAGTTATGCTTCCCTTTGTAGTCTATAGTAGTTTGCAAGCTCTGCCACATCCAACGAGCGTCGGAACCGGTGTAGTACAATTCGATCTTAGTCCTGTATTGACGCTTTGCCTGTTTGATGGTTCGTAAGAGGGCATAATGGGATTTCTTATAAGCTTCCGGGTTAGAGTCCTGCTCCTTGAAAGTGGCAGCTCTACCCTTTTTAGCTCGTTGCGAATGTTGCCTGTAATCCATGGCTTCTGGTTGGGGTATGTACGTACAGTCACTGTGGGGACGACGTCCTCGATGCACTTATTGATAAAGCTTGTGACTGATGTGGTGTTCTCCTCAATGCTATCGGAAGAATCCCGGAACATGTTCCAGTCTGTGCTAGTGTAACGGATGTGAAACGGCTAGCTTAGTTAGCGGTGTGCGCTAAATAGCGTTTCAATCGGTTACGTCACTTGCTCTGAGACCTTGAAGTAGTAGTTCCCCTTGCTTTGCAAGAGCCGCGGCTTTTGTGGAGCGATGGGTAACGATGCTTCGTGGGTGACTGTTGTTGATGTGTGCAGAAGGTCCCTGGTTCGCGCCCGGGTATGGGCGAGGGGACGGTCTAAAGTTCTACTGTTACATTGATGCTGTTGCCCCGGATTACTGGTTGCTGCGGAAAAAGGAGGAAGGTCAAAAGGGGGGTGAGTGTAACGGATGTGAAACGGCTAGCTTAGTTAGCGGTGTGCGCTAAATAGCATTTCAATCGGTTACGTCACTTGCTCTGAGACCTTGAAGTAGTAGTTCCCCTTGCTCTGCAAGGGCCGCGGCTTTTGTGGAGCGATGGGTAACGATGCTTCGAGGGTGACTGTTGTTGATGTGTGCAGAAGGTCCCTGGTTCGCGCCCGGGTATGGGCGAGGGGACGGTTTAAAATTATACTGTTACACTAGCAAAACAGTCCTGTAGTTCAGCATCTGCTTAATCTGACCACTTTTTTATAGACCGAGTCACAGGTGCTTCCTGCTTTCATTTTTGCTTGTAAGAAGTAATCAGGAGGACAGAGTTATGGTCAGATTTGCCAAATGGTGGGCAAGGGAGAGCTTTGTATGCGTCTCTGTGTGTGGAGTATAGGTGGTCCAGATTTTTTTCCCTCTGGTTGCACATTTCACATGCTGATAGAAATTTGTTAAAAGTGATTTAAGTTTCCCTGCATTAATGTCACCAGCCACCAGGAGCGCAACCACTGGATGAGTGTTTTCCTGTTTGCCTATGGCGGAATACAGCTCATTGAGTGCGGTTTTAGTTTTAACTTCGCTCTGTGGTGGTATGTAGACAGCTACGAAAAATACAGATTAAAACTCTAGGTAGATATTGTGGTCTACAGTTTATCATGAGATACTCTACCTCAGGGAAAACTTTGAGACTTCCTTAGATATTGTGCTCCAGCTGTTGTTTACATAAATGCATAGGCACCCACCCTGTGTCTAACCAGTGGTTGCTGTTCTGTCTTGTCGATCGTGTTTAACCCACCAGTTGTATGTTCTTAATGTCGTCGTTCAGCCACTACTCGGTGCAACATAAGATACGACCGTTTTTAATGTCCCGTTGGTAGGATATAAACTCAGCAAAAAAAGAAACCTCCTCTCACTGTCAACTGCGTATATTTTCAGCAAACTTAACATGTATGAACATAAAAATATTAAACAACTGAGACATAAACTGAACAAGTTCTACAGACATGTGACTAACAGAAATGGAATAATGTTAGTCTGAACAAAGGGGGGGGGGGGGTGGCAAATCAAAACTAACAGTCAGTATATGGTGTGGCCACCAGCTACATTAAGTACTGCAGTGCATCTCCTCATGGACTGCACCAAATTTGCCAGTTCTTGCTGTGAGATGTTACCCCACTCTTCCACCAAGGCACCTGCAAGTTCCCGAACATTTCTAGGGGGAATGGCCCTAGCCCTCAACCTCCGATCCAACAGGTCTAGAAGGCCAGCATCCCAGAGTCGCCTCTACACTGTCGAAGTTAAGACAGGTGTTTTGCGTGTACTATTTAATTAAGCTGCCAGTTGAGGACTTGTGAGGCGTCTGTTTCTCAAACTAGACACTAATATACTTGTCCTCTTGCTCAGTTGTGCACCGGTGCCTCCCACTCTTTCTATTCTGGTTAGCGCCAGTTTGCGCAGTTCTGTGAAGGGTACATAGCGTTGTACGAGATCTTCAGTTTCTTGGCAATTTCTCGTCTTCATTTAATTTCTCAGAACAAGAATAGACTGACGAGTTTCAGAAGAAAGTTCTTTGTTTCTGGCCATTTTCAGCCTGTAATCAAACCCACAAATGCTGATGCTCCAGATACTCAACTAGTCTAAAGAAGGCCAGTTTTATTTCTTCTTTAATCAGAACAACAGTTTTAAGCTGTGCTAACATAATTGCAAAAGGGTTTTCTAGTGATAACTAGCCTTTTAAAATTAGAAACTTGGATTAGCTAATACAATGTGCCATTGGAACACAGTAGTGATGATTGCTGATAATGGGCCTCTGTACGCCTATGTAGATATTCTATAAAACAATCTACCGTTTCCAGCTACAATAGTCATTTACAACAATAACAATGTCTACACTGTTTTTCTGTGTCCCCAAACTTTTGAACAGTAGTGCACATTTTAGATACAGTGCATTCAGAATGTATTCAGACCCCTTGACTATTTCCACATTTATTTTACATTTCAGCCTTATTCTAAAACGTATTAAATATTTTATTTAAAAAAAAAAATAGAAACATCACATTTACATAAGAATTCAGACACTTTACTCAGTACTTTGTTGAAGCATCTTTGGCAGCGATTACAGCCTCGAGTCTTCTTTGGTATGGCACTACAAGCTTGGCACACCTGTATTTGGGTAGTTTCTCCCGTTCTTCTCTGTCAGGTTGGATGGGGAGTGTCACTGGACAGCAATTTTCAGGTCTCCAGAGATGTTCGATCGGATTGGAGTCCGGGCTCTGGCTGGGCCACTGAAGGACATTCAGAGACTTGTCCCGAAGCCACTCCTGTGTTGTCTTGTCTATGTGCTTAAGGTCGATGTTATGTTGGAAGGTGAACCTTCGTCCCAGTCTGAGGTCCTGAGCGCTCTGGAGTAGGTTTTCATTAAGGATCTCTTTGTACTTTGCGCCAAGCGGGCTGTCGTGCCTTTTACTGAGGAAAAGCTTCTGTCTGGCCACTCTACCATAAATGCCTGATTGGTGGAGTGCTGCAGAGATGGTTGTCCTTCTGGAAGGTTCTTCCATTTTCACAGAGGAACTCTGGAGCTCTGTCAGAGTGACCATCGAGTTCTTGGTCACCTCCCTGACCAAGACCCTTCTCTCCTGACTGCTCAGTTTGGCCAGGCGGCCAGCTATAGGAAGTGTCTGTGGTTCCAAACTTCTTCCATTTAAGAATGATGGCAGCCACTGTGTTCTTGGGGACCTTCAATGCTGCAGAAATATTTTGTTTTTTGATCTGATATGCACTTCTTCTTCTATGATATAATGGCAGTCAGCAAACCAATGTTAAAGGTGCATGCCCCCACCTTCTGTGCTGGAGTGTGGTCAATCACCATTTGCAACATTTCTAAATCGTCCTACCTTGCTTCCCCTCTGGAACGCTGCTGCTACTCTCTGTTATTATCTATGTATAGTCACTTTAATAACTCTACCCTTATGTACATATTACCTCAACACCGGTGCCCCCGCACATTGACTCTGTACCGGTACCACCTGCATATAGCACTGCTATTGTTATTTACTGCTGCTCTTTAATAATTTGTTATTATTATCTCTTACTTTTTTTTAGGTATTTTCTTAAAACTGCATTGTTGGTTAAGGGCTTGTAAGTAAGCATTTCACTGTAAGGTCACTGTCGTATTCGGCGCATGTGATAAATAACAATTGGTAGACTGTAAACTCTCCTTCCAAACTTACATTAAGCATCTTCAATCCAAAATTAAATCTAGAATCGGCTTCCTACTTCGCAACAAAGCATCCTTCACTTATGTTGCCAAACATACCCTCGTAAAACTGACTATCCTACCGATCCTTGACTTCGGTGATGTCATTTACAAAACAGCCTCCAACATTCTACTCAGCAAATTGGATGCAGTCTATCACGGTGCCATCCGTTTTGTCTCCAAAGCCCCATATACTACCCGCCACTGCGACCTGTATGCTCTTGTTGGCTGGTCCTCGCTTCATATTCGTCGCCAAACCCACTGGCTCCAGGTCATCTATAAGTCTTTGCTAGGTAATGCCCCGCCTTATCTCAGCTCACTGGTCACCATAGCAGCACCCACCCGTAGCACATGCTCCAGAAGGTCACCCCCAAAGCCAATTCCGCGTTTGGCCGCCTTTCCTTCCAGTTCTCTGCTGCCAATGACTGGAACGAATTGCAAAAATCACTGAAGCTGGAGACTCATATCTCCCTCACTAACTTTCAGCATCAGTTGTCAGAGCAGCTTACAGATCATTGCACCTGTACATAGCCCATCTGTAAATAGGCCACCCAATTACCTCATGCCCATATTGTTATTTATTTTAATTACATTTTTTTGCTCCTTTGCACCCCAGTATCTCTACTTGCACATTCATCTTCTGCACATCTATCACTCCAGTGTTTAATTGCTCAATTGTAATTACTTCGCCACTACAACCTGTTTATTGCCTTACCTCCCTAATATTACCTCATTTGCACACGCTGTATATAGACTTTTCTATTGTGTTATTGACTGTACGTTTGTTTATTCCATGTGTAACTCTGTGTTGTTGTTTGTGTCGCACTGCTTTGCTTTATCTTGACCAGGTCACAGTTGTAAATGAGAACTTGTTCTCTATTGGCCTACCTGGTTAAATAAAGGTGAAATAATACAATTTCTTTTTTAACACAGTACTTTCAGAAAATAAAAAATAGACCTACTAACTTCTAATAGACCCTCCTCTATCCCCAAAATCTCTTCCAACCCTGTTCAACCTCAACGACCCTACACTTCAATATTTCCCTCTCTTCAACATACTTACAACAATTGAACAACAATTTAACCGTCACTGTTTCATTGACCATACACTCCAGACACCAACCCTTCACATGTTTGCCAACCAGATGTAATGACGAGAGCAATTGAGCAAACACCACCTTCCTTCCTAATCTGACCTTTGAATCATGGTCCACCGACATTTCATATAAATGCTGGCCCTTGTGCTCAGAGTCCCATCTCTTCTGACACACATCTATCAAAATGTCTCTGATCTTACATTTGGCCTCTCCTCTACCCAGTGGCACATTAATATCAATTATATCTCGTTTCAAAGCTCTTTTAGCTAACTGGTCTACGATTTCATCCCCTTCCACACCTGAATGGGAACGTGCTGGGACCCAGTAGAATCTCACAAATACACCCATTCTCTCAATTCTCCATAATAACATTAATACCTCCAATAGTAGGCCACTCCTATTAGATTTACCAGATGATAAACTATTCAATACAGACAGAAAATCTCTGACATGCACTTTCAACTGTGGGACTTTAAATAGACAGGTTTGTGCTTTCCAAATCATGTCCAATCAATTGCATTTAGCACAGGTAGACTCCAATCAAATTGTGGAAACATCTCAAGGGTGATCAATAGAAACAGAATGCACCTGAGCTCAATTTCAAGTCTCATAGCAAAGTGTCTGAATACTTATGTAAATAAGGTATTTCTGTTTTTTAATTTGTAATAAATTGGTTAAACATTTCTACAAACCTGTTTTCACTGTCATCATGGGGTATTGTGTGTTGATTGATGAGAAATGTTTTATTTAATACATTTTAGAATATGGCTGTAACGTAACAAAATGGAAAAATCAAAGGGACTGAATACTTTCCATATACACAGTAAATATTCACCACCCTTAGTCAATACATTTTACCAACACCTTTGGCAGCGATTACAGCTTTGTGTCTTCTTGGTGAAGTCTAATAAGAGCTTTGCACACCTGTATTGTGCAATATTTGCCCATTATTCTTTTTATTATTCTTGAATTCTTTGAATTCCCCTCCCAGTGTCTGGTGTAAAGCAGACTGAAGCAAGTTTCACTCTTAGGTTTTTACCTATCCTTAGCTCCATCACTTTCGTTTCATTCTGAAAAACTCAATTTCATATGGTATGTTATGAATTTCAATTCATACAATACGTTATGGATTTGAAAAAACGTATATATATATATATTTGAAGATGAATGAAAAATAAAAAAACACCTTTATTGGATAAGTATTCACCACCCTTAGTCAATACATTTTTACAAACACCTTCGGCAGCAATTACAGCTTCGAGTCTTCTTGGTAAAGTCTCATAAGAGCTTTGCACACCTGTATTGTGCAATATTTGCCCATTATTCTTTTTAAAGTTCTTCAAGCTCTGTCAAGGTGTTGGGGATCATGGCCAGACAGACGTTTTCAAGTCTTGCCATTGATTATTCAGCAGATTTGAGTCACAACTGTAACTTGGCCACCCGGGTACATTCACTGTCTTCTTGGTAAGCAACTTCAGTGTAGATCTGGGTTTGTGTTGTAGGTTATTGTCCTGCTGAAAGGTGAATTCCTCTCCCAGTGTCTGGTGTAAAGCAGACTGAAGCAGGTTTCCTTCTAGGATTTTGCCTGTGCTTAGCTCCACCCTGTTTTTTTTTCATCCTGAAAAATTATTTAGTATGACATGTTACGATTTACAATTGATATGATATTTTACCATTTGCAAATTGTCAATATATTTTATGAATTTGCAAAATGTATAATATGTTACGAATTTGCAAAACTTGTTACGAATTCCAATTTGTTATGGATAACATTAGCTAGGTGGCTAACGTTAGCTAGGGGTTAGGTTAAAGGGTTAAGGTTAGCTAAAAGAGTTAAGGTCAGGGGAAGGGTTAGATAACATGCTAAGTAATTGCAAAGTAGCTCGAAAGTAGTAGGTAGTTGCAAAGATGCTAATTAGTTCAAATTGTCCGTTATGAGATTCGAACAAGCAACATTTTCGTTGCTAGACGTTCGCAGTACACAACCACACTCCTTTCGTGTTCGCCTTAAGTAACCTATCTTATGTAACTATGCCAAACATAACATATCATACTAATTTGAGTGTCCCAGATTTACATTTACTATGTAACGTCTAGTCTGAGACCAGTTTGCTGTAGCTTTTTTAAAATCACCAATGGCCTCATGGTGACATCCTTAAGCAGTTTCATTCCTGTCCTGCAGCTCAGTTCAGATGGACAACTGCATATTCGATGTGTCTGGGTGGTTTAGTACATCATCCACAGTATAATTATTAACTTGATCATGCTTAAAGATATGTATTAAATGTCTGATTTGTTATTGTTACCCATCTACCAATCACTGCCCTTCTTTATGAGGCTTTTGAAAAGCTCCCTGGTCTTTGTCCTTGAATCTGTGCTTGAAATTCAATACTTGTCCGAGGGACCTTACAGATGTTTGTATCGGGGACAGAGGAAGGGGTAGTCATTCAGAAATCATGTCAAACCCTGTAATTTCACACACAAGTTATGTGATTCGTTAAGCCACATTTTACTTTGAACTAATTTAGGCTTGCCTAAACAAAGGGGTGAATACTTAAGCAATTACTATATTTTAGTTATTTAATTTAGTAAAAATGTGTAGAATTTTATTTTCACTGGCATTATGGATTACTTAATGTAGGTTAATGGCAAATTACAATTAAATCAACATTTGAAAAAAGTTCAATGGGGTGTAGACTTTCTATAGGCACTGTAGTAGGCAGGTCCCCTGCTCAGGTGTTGCATGCATCAACCAAAGGTTTCGTGCCACTTCATCGACTGTGTTATCGACTGACAGATTTCTGTAACATATGATGTTGTTAGCTGAAATGTAAAATACCTATTCAGGCGTTGTAAGATCTGGCATGTCAGCAATGCCTGGGCTGAGGAATGTGCCCTGTGTTTTGGGTAGGTCCTAACTCTAACTTCCTTCAGGTTATATGGGAGATGATGAATCATCTCTCTGCACCGGTATGACACTGTAGGCATTGAGCCTTCAAATTAAGTATATGCATACTGCATATTACTTATGCAGGTGGTCATACTTTTAGTAGTAATTTTAAATGTATACTGTATTTCACAAGCTGCTGAACTCTCAAGACAGAAGTGGGGTCATCTCAAGTTTGTCAGCAAAACTTATTGGAACCAATACTATTACCATTTGTGTAATCATATAAAAATCTACAAATTGTCACATTATTATGATATTTCAACAATACATACACCTGTAAGGAATTCATCTAAAGGAATCATAAGGCCTATGGACCGATATAACATTTAAAGTGGATTTGTATTTTTTTAATTGAACCTTTATTTAGCAAGTCAAGAAATGATACAATGGTACATCAAATGACAAAGAGAACAATAGTCTTCACAATGTTATTTACATTTCATAATACTTTATAACATTGTTTCATCAAATATCAACCTACTCAGCTACCATAGAATCTGGCCATCAGGATTTCCTATATTGCAACTGAATATAGAAAATATGTCATTGGCTCTTGGTAGCTTCTTGGCAGGACTCCTCAACCCATGTCAGTTGTAGCAGCTACTCAGTGTTGTAGCTACAAATGAGGACACCTAGGTACGGACCTTGCCAACATTAAAAAAATATATAATAATCTATCATTTTTTTAGGAACAGTTGGGGTTTCAACTTACTGTTGAGAGTTAGAATAGTAAAATACACAAGGTGCAATTTCGAACTTGGTTGTGAATCAGCAGTTTCCCTCTTCTTATATGTCACTCACTGACTGTCACTCAAGTAGCCCATGTCAATTACATTTTTAGATTGTTAAATTAGTCTAGCCAGCTATCTAAATGTGTAGTAATCATGGCCAAATTTTTTCTGTTCTCCAAATAGTATTTTAGAGTGCGAACCTCACTAAAACTCAGACCCGGGACCTTGTTGTGCTTGTGAAATGTGATGGTTTATCAAAGAAGAATTGCCCTTTCAATGACTGGTTTTATTTCAGTGGTTATCTGTGCAACCACAGGAGAAAATAGATTATTTAGTAAGTAGCAGCGACAAACAGACATAAACTAGTGAATCACACTTTTTATCTTCGGGCAAATCTGGCATTAAGCAAACTATTAAAATGGATATTAACTCACATTTGAATACTGAAGGTAAATAAAACCAAGTTCAACTATGCAAAACAAACAAACAAATTAAGCAAAATTCAAATTCATTTAAGCAACTTGATATTAAGTAAATTGTTTTGTCATCAATTTGTCATACATTCTTCCAACAAGCTCTAAAGAAGGTTTTGCCCACTCATTTGTTCAGAGCGCTGTCTACCGTCACAATTCAGTAGTGGATTGCTGAGTTAACAAAAACTATCAACATCAATCAGATGTACATTTTTGAGTTCAAAATATGTATACTTAAGAAACCTACCAATGAACTGTTCACAACCCCACATCCTGAGATCCACACAATGGAATGAGAAACAAAAATATCACATTTCCTCATAAGACATTGAGCTGCAGTCCGTTTATCATCCTTCAATGGCACGATGAAAGATGATGATCAGCAGGAAATGTGAATGAGGTGATCCTCTTGGTTAATATTAGGTGATGACAGTTTCTTAATGACTCAGTTTAGTGTGATTCTCAGTGCCGTTGTGGGCGAGCTTGGTTTTGTGCTCGACGTGTTGGCCCCTGGTGGAGTACTGTACCATCAGGAAGGGCTCCTTGGTCTCGCCCTCTCCTACAATACTCTCCTCATCTTCAGACTGGCCAATCCGCTGCAGGAGCAGGTAGCACCAACATCCGCAGATGAGAACACTGAGGGCAGCAACAGCAATGAGGATCACTACGATTGTCACCACCCCAGTAGTTGGGCTGTGGTCTGTGATGTACATGTTGCAACGGGAAGGTGACTCAGAGCATTGTGACAGAACAGGGTACTTGACAAGGACAGCGTGGTGTGATCCCTTGCTGATTTTGGTGTCTTACGGTACTGCTTGGGAGACCTGGGGGTCACAAAAAGCAAATTAGGTTGAATATTTAACTCACAAAAATAACAAAATAAACCCTGTGGTCAGTGCTTGTATCTGCACATCTGAATCTGTTTAATGAATCTTCGGCAGACATCTGCTGACTCAACCATAGACCAATGTAATAGGACTCAACACAGAATCTAACCTCCAAATCCACCATAGAAGCAAACGGCTTGAAATAATGTATTGATACAAAATTTAGTTGATAGCCTAGCACCCTGTGATATGTAATCACATATTATCTATACGCCATATTCTGCATAACAGCGTATGCAATAATGAACTATGAACGGAACGCCTTTATGCCATCAATGCTAACGCATGTTTCAACTGTGCACGTCGAATCATTGCTCAGTAATATACATTTATGTATGTACATGCATGATACATCGGGTCGGAAGGAGAATTAAGACGCACTAGATGAGATTCCTTACAATTCCATCAAGACAGACGACGCTTTCGCGTGTCTTCATCAATGTGCTATGCAGCAACAGCCCTGCCTGTATCAACATATAAAAGCCATGGCTCTTCCTAAAGGAACCGATTTCATTCTAAAAAAAATGCTAATGCAGTGTATTAAATACACTAGTAGCTACTCACGAAAGAACTGAACTTCAAGGCCCCTGTTTCAGTGCAGGAAATGAGACCATGTGATGCACAATATATCGAAACAAATGTTATTTATGCTGTCAATCTCTATTTTAAAGCAACAGTAGTAGCTATATTAAATTCATTGACATGTACATTAAAATATATATATCACTTAATGTTTGTCTATGGACACAATTTTGAAACGTGAAATATATTATTATATAGGAGCTCATAGAATTGCTGTTACCTTCTTGGTCTCATATCAGTCCTAGCTCAATGTTATGTGGTGGTGTCATGCAAATACTGGTAGATGCTCCAGACGCCAAAATATCATGTGATACATACAGGCTGCTTGTTCATGGAAGATGGCTCGAGCTACTGTCAAAGTATTTTTTATTATGAACACAACAAATACAAAAGCAACCCAGAAATATACAAACAAGAGTACATAAACCTAACAGACTATAACATATCAAGATTAATTTTCAATTGTTAAATACTTTTATGGTGCGTAAATTGCTTTTTTTTTTTTTCAAGAGCGAGATCTATAGATCTGTTGTCTTAGGCCTAAATGCCTTTAGGATGAATGAATGAGTGTTTATGCTGCGGAAGAAGTCTTATTTCCGGATGTTTTGATTGAAATCCAGGCACCATGGAGCGTTCCTAAGTCCATGGTTTTACAAGGGTGTCATTGATTGTATAGGCCCCATTTATTTTCATTCATCACATACAATTGTGTGCTTCTGTAGAATTCACTTAATGGCACTTTTTCAATGTGTATGCATGACATAAGCACAAATAAAAGAGATAATTTTACCACCAAATGAGATCATTGTTCATTCTTTAATTTAAATTCTTTGTCTTTTGTTTGAGTTTGTGCTTTCTTGCCCGGACTAGCTTTTTTCCAATCATAATCCTCCTCCAACTCTTCTGACATGTTTAGTGTATTATATGCATATATTATAAACTGGGTGGTTCGAGCACTGAATGCTGACAGTATACTTAGCAATGGTATATTGACCATATGCCAGACCCCCTAGTGCCTTATTGCTTAATTATAGCCTATCATAAACAGTGTTTGGCTATAATATATGCATATAATGCACTTTCTATCATAAACGATGATGGGCACGTACTTCTCTAGGCTATGATCCATTACCTTTGGCAATGAAATATAGACACCGCTCAAAACCAGTAGCAATATTTACATTTTGATAAAAATAAATGAAAACAAACAGGCATTGATATCAACATACTGCTTATGCTTCTTTCTACGTGAGTGTTTGCTGAAGGTCTTCCACCTCCAACTTCCACATTTTTCTGTGAATCGCAGCACGTTCAGAAAGGTCTGCCATCTTTACCGCGCGAATGACAGGTTCTGGAGAGAGGGCCTGGATCATCCCCATCACCATGACATAATTACCTGTGTAACATTAGGGGGTAACAAATTAAAGGTTTTGTTAAATGTTGTACATATTTTAGCTGCAGCTAGAAGGAAAATAAAAGTGCATCTCACCCTGAAGTAGGCATGGGTTGCCCTTGGGAATGTTGTTGACGCCATTGACAACGAACGTCCCTGTCTCATCCAAAAGAAGAACCGTGTTGTGATCGGACCTAACTTCCATTATTGTCCCTTGCATCCAAACCACAGAGACTACAAGTGCAGTATTTTTCAATTGTCCCAGTCTTTTTATATTAAATTCGAGCTTGCCATTCAATCGGCTATCTTTTCCCTCTCGGAGTTGGCTGGAAAGAACTTTGATAGGAGGACTTTTCTTCTTTTCGCCTGAAATTTGTCCTGAGTCCATGCCATATGCGAGTGAAACCTTTCAAACGAGTTAGTTCCAAAAAATATTTCGTGTGACCTTTGACGTAGTTTGTGACAATTTCCGGGATGTTGATTTCAACATTTGTCAAAAAAAGAAAGAAAAAAAAAAAGATTTCAACATTTGTCTTTTGGGTATTGTTTATATATAGACTTGTGTTCCCCCATGTACTTGTTAAATCGATTTGTCGTTAATAATAAAAATACAATAAAATATTTGAACATTTCAAAATAAAAGCACACGTGGTGCTAACACTGGGTATTATCAAAGATTATAAACTGGGTGGTTTGAGCCCTGAATTCTGATTGGCTGAAAGCCATGGTATAGCAGAATGTAGACTATTGATATGACAAAACATTTAGTTCTACTGCTATAATTATACCACACATATTCGTGCATTATTGCTTAATTATACATGACAATGGGAGTCGTTTTTCACAAAGCGACACAAGAGGGCTGTCTAGCTCCCGCCTATCATTTCTTTGGATTGGTGGATACATTTCCATGAGGATTGTTGTTTTTTTCTCAAAGTTGACGGGATGTCACCTGTCCTACTTATATCAGTACACTCCTAACAATTTAAGAAAGTTATATTCCACCAAATAAACCTCACGTAGAAAACAAGCCATTATTTTTTGTTGTTGAACAAATTCGACCATCTCATTGACCTCCATACAAACCTTCTTGCATGGTGGGCGAAACAACGAAAAAACGCCACCTGCTGCAGGGAGAAAGATTTTCCGCCGAGTCGGGCCTCTGGTATTTTCATTTGCTGATGATGGGCATAGAGAACACACGTTTTGTCGTACGCATTTGATTTCTTTGATCCTGATTGACCCATGCAGTTTCTTAGGCCTATCACTATTGTGGACCATCAACTGAACAAAGTAAAACCATGTTCCGTAAATAATAATAACATTGGCGAGCAAATATAAAACTAGAAAATCAAATTGGACGCTTTTTCATTTGAATTGAAAAGTCACATCTTTCTCCCTTTCTTTGAGAAAAGCATTTCTGGCAGATTAAAGTGGCCTTTCTTAGTAAAACCCACAACAGAACACCCTCATATTAATCTGTATTTATTTCCCATTCCCAACATATAAAATTAAATAAACAAAAAAGTATATATATATATATTTTTTTTAAATGTAGTAGTTGATAAATAACCTACATTAGTTATATTAATATTAATGATTAACCAATAGAAAATACAATTGGAGCAATGGAGTTGATAGAACACTATATATTATATGGGATATTTATTGCATACTGCACTCATTTGGCTGTTAAATATAACGTCAGCTTTAATGTCTTCTTTAAAAATAGATTACAAAAATAGATGTAATATTAAGACGTGATATGATAATTATGCAATTTGGTCTAAATTATAATGCTTCTCTTGCAATATTATAATCTACATTTGCACTGCAATGAACAAGAGACCAAACAGGAAAAGCAGAAGGAGCTGGATATGTGCCTCTGCTCTGGCCTAAAAGATAAGGAGAGAGAGAACAGAATAACAAGGTTAAGATTTGCATGTCTTCTGTCATTACTGTTACTTTCTGTTCCCAAACACATTCCTATACATTATAAATATAATTATGTTTATGGTACATTACAGATAACTAATGTCCCTCTTTGAAACCAAATGATTTGTAAACTTTCTAATGGAATCACATTTTAAAATGGATTTAGCGCATGCGAAGCATGCTAACCATGAATGTAACATTTGACACCTTACTGGAAGTTGTATTTTTGATGGTGGTGGCAGTATTTGTTGTCATGGGGTGGTGTTTGAATTCACCCTTCCTCCGGTCAGACTGATACCCAGCTTGTCAAGCTCAGACTAACTGCTTTGACACCCAGTTCTGCATTACAGTGGTATTCTCAAAGGTTTTCAGTCAATTTAGGTTGGAGCCGAGGAGTCCAGACACTTCACTCACACTACGAGCCTAATTGGAGGCAGAAAATTACAGAAAAAAATGATAGATGACAATGAATATGAGTCACTGCCATCACAGGTTATTGATGAATGGTATGGTTACGGGAATGAGCACATACCTGGACAGCAGCTGAATCCAAACCAATAAAAGTGTTGATGTCCATGCTAATATTCACCCTAGACAGACTCCGGATGTAGGTGATAATGGCACCTCCTAAAAAAGGGTTACGAACATGGTGAGAATGAGGACTGGGGTGGCACAAGTGTTCTCTAATGTCACAGCCCGAGTGAACTAAATCTTTTAAATCACATTTATTACAGGATATCCAAGAAACCATTGTCTTTATGTATGTATGCAGAAAAGGGAAACCTTACCCAGCTACGTCTGGTAGGATGTTAGCTGATCTGCAGTGGCGCAGGTTTGGATGAAGTTGATAGGAAAGGCGATCTCAGCTACTGCAAAGAAGGCCTTCTTATGTGCTGAGGAACAGCTAGTGATTTCCAGAGCATCTGCATCTCTGTTGTGTTCAGAAGGCACAAGAAAAACACTAACTATGAACACTCAAACAAAAAAAGCATATGAAAATGGTCCAACATTTTAAGGGCCGTTTAGGCCTGGATACTCTGTTGAGGTTAACCACTGCAAGAGCACAACAAAGATAAATGTGAACTGGAGTGACTCGACCACAAGGTGTCTCTCTCACACAGCAAGATCTGTCGATGATCTTACCGGAGACTGTCATTTCTGATGCCTTGCAACACACTGAGGTCCAGTGGGCACAGGTTAGGCCCTCCAATTGAATTCAATTCAGAGGCTCCAAGCGAATTGCCAGCACTTAAGAACTTGGTGACAATAACTTTGGCCTGAAATTGAGAAAGGAAGATGAAAGATACATTTAAATCAAAAAGCCAACTCGTTAAAATCTACATCTTTTAGAAGCAAAATGTTTACATTTACATTTACATTTAAGTCATTTAGCAGACGCTCTTATCCAGAGCGACTTACAAATTGGTGCATTCACCTTATGACATCCAGTGGAACAACCACTTTACAATAGTGCATCTAAATATTTTAAGGGGGGTGAGAAGGATTACTTTATCCTATCCTAGGTATTCCTTAAAGAGGTGGGGTTTCAGGTGTCTCCGGAAGGTGGTGATTGACTCCGCTGTCCTGGCGTCGTGAGGGAGTTTGTTCCACCATTGGGGAGCCAGAGCAGCGAACAGTTTTGACTGAGCTGAGCGGGAACTGTACTTCCTCAGTGGTAGGGAGGCGAGCAGGCCAGAGGTGGATGAACGCAGTGCCCTTATTTGGGTGTAGGGCCTGATCAGAGCCTGGAGGTACTGAGGTGCCGTTCCCCTCACAGCTCCGTAGGCAAGCACCATGGTCTTGTAGCGGATGCGAGCTTCAACTGGAAGCCAGTGGAGAGAGCGGAGGAGCGGAACATGTTTATCATGTTGTTTTTTTAACACCATTTAAAGACATTGTTGGTGTAAAGTTAAATATCCCTACTTTGTCGGAGTCCCATTCTCCATTGCCATTGTCCATCAGTGATGCTAGTGTGTCCACTGTAGTGATGTTCCACTTGTTAATCTGCTCCATGGAAGCCACGCGAGACACTGACCCAAGCACCTGAACCTGCTGGTCTGAGAGACCTTTGGGGTACGCCTAGTGGACAAGACCACACCATAAAGAGCTGTTACGGAATGACCACCTCTTGGCAACCTGTGAGTTTGAAATCTGTTGTGATTTCCTGTTTTGTGTCAGTAAAGTTCTATACCTGGCGTAGCTTCTCCAAAATGACCTTTTGCATGTCATCATCATCTACCTTCTCAGTCAGGCTGGCCAGTTTGTCCATTACTACTTGGGCGCTCAGACAGTGGAATGCGTTATTGCTTATGGTCACTTGAGTAATGTTGCCAAGGGAGTCTGGACATGCATTTACTAAATAGACAAGTATTGAAAAGAAATATGATCATTCATGTCATAAAGGAGCCTCCACTATTAAAACCACAGAACAGCTATATTGACCTGATATTATTTAAACCTACCAGTGCTTCGTTTGGATCTCAAAGACATGGTGCATTCTTTGAACAGCTTCTTCAGTTTCCTCTTCATTGTCTTGTTTGTACATAGTCTTTTCATGAATTTCTTCAGGAACTTGCTTCTATTCCACTGTTTCCGTCAAAAGAGAACACATTAAGAAATAAGAAACGCATATAAGGTAAATGAGAGCTTTTCAAATTGAGATGGATAACAATCTCAAATGATGTCACTCAAATGATGTCATTCAAAAGATAGGGGAGCTTCCTGCCACCCAGGGCCTGTATACTAGGCGGTGTCAGACAAAGGCCCCAAAAAGACTCCAGCTACCCAAGTCATAGACTGTTCTTTCTGCTACCGCACGGCAAGTGGTACCAGAGAGCCAAGTCTAGGTCCAAAAGACTCCTCACCAGCTTCTACCCCCAAGCCGTAAGACAGCTGAACAATTAATCAAATGGCCACCCTGACAACACTGCTGATACTTGCTGTTTATTATCTATGCATAGTCACTTTACCCCTACCTACATGTACAAATTACCTTGACTAACCTGTACCCCCGCACATTGACTCGGTAGAGGTACCCCATATATATATTTTATGGTTATTTTGTGTTCATTTTTTATTTTATTCATTTCTTTAGTTATTTAGTAAATATTTTCTGAACTCTATTTTCTTAAAACTGCATTATTGGTTAAGGGCTTGTAAGTAAGCATTTCACGGTATTTCACGTATTAGAAATTGGGAGTTGCAGTTTGCAAAGTCTCCACCCTTGCAAAAGGAAACCCTTAACCAAAGCTCCCCACTTCCACCAATTTCCCCACACAAGCGAATCAGTCGGAGTTTAAGCACCGCCTTCGACCAATCCTGATACATCCAAATAATCAGTGACGAAAACTGATTCTAACAAATTAAGCAAATAAGTGCATTTCCCCAGAAAAGTAATCATGTCACTTTTCCACTTCGTTCTATCCATGTCATGATCTGACACAATGATTGCAGTGTCCTTCCAAAAAATCTATAGACAAAAATGCATTCATTTTTTCATTTTTTTGTGTATCTACACGAATACAAATCAGCACAGCTCCAATATCAGCAATGTGACATACCCATATGTGGTGTTGCCACTGCAGATAACAGTCTCCATAGCTGTAATCTGCTGATCGGAGAAGTCATTGCAGTTCTTTAGTTTCTCCAGGATGTAAGAGTCAGCGCTCTGAATGTAGTCTTCATCCAGAGCACATGCCATGTTGCCCAGTACCTCGACATTATCTCGACTGAGCTGTGTCCCTTTGATGTTCTGGAATAAATCAAATGTCGTCATTATCACTGCTTTTAAACACTCAGTCGGAAACGTGTGTCTTTCATCTTGAATACATAACTCACCAGGCACTTTTTGAAATTTGTTCAGTAGATCAACCTTTCTTCCATCCAACGTGCTGGACAGGGCGGAGAAGTCTGCTCATCCTGTTTCAATGAAGTAGGATCTGCAGTCGGTCTGTTGCATGTTGGTGTAGCTGGAGAAAGATACAAACAGTTTACATTGTCTTTATGGATCATTTATAAGGCATTTTCATTTGGTTATGTCATTTTCATTTGGTTAATATTCACCGGTGTCTCCTTGAGAACCACCTTTCTTCGACCGGCTCTACGTCTGCAAGCTCTGATGAGAGGTTTAATTCTTGTTTTGGTGAAAGTCTGGACACGAGAGCAAATGAATCCTTGAAGCACGTACTCAGAAAGGCTACAAAGAAATCAATGCAGTACATTCATTCGAGTTAATACAGGAACTATAAATGTCATCATAACCCATTTTTGTTTAAGTACATAATAAAAATGTATCCCCATGTGAAAATGATACATGTATGATTTCTGCTCAGCTATTGGTCAGGACCAACATTCTCTAAACACTGTTACACTTACTCATCAGGCTCATCCAACCCATTTGCTACTGTATCAAAGAACAGCACAGCCTAATGAAACAGAGAGAAACAGAGGTGCAGACACATTTATTGATGTATAATACACATGTTCACCACTGTATAATCGTGTACATTTTGAAGGTCTACACAGCTTTTGAATACTACAATCCCCTCAATACCTGCTGAGGTCTCCATTTTTTCTTGTTGATGTTCAGAGCAGTGAGTTTGATTTCCAGTTGTTGGGAAATTCAGTAGATTGCTGGGAATGTCGGTTGCCATTTCATCTGGGACATTGACTATCAGTTCCGTTGGTTTCATGTCGACTGATGATCTGAATAAGTCATACAAAAACATGTCAACATTTTAAAAGTAATACTGTTATTATGATTGACTACCCTAGATTTTTTCATAACACATTTAAATGAGGCATGTAGAAATATTGGGAGGGAAATTCATAACGCCTACTTCACATCAGTTAGTCTAGCTACTGTAAGTACATACCTTATTAACATAGATCTGCTGCACAATTGTTGGAGCAGTCAGCATGTTGGTAACACATTTTGGGTAGGCGGATGTTGTCAGAACCTGCTGCTCGGGTATTGCGGTGAGTGTTTGGGTTGGAAGACCTCCCACTAAAGAGCCCAGGTTTATTAGACTGTCGGTGTTGTTTATCTGAAGAAAGAGAACATTAAATTATGAAATATCCTCTACATTGGAAGTAGAGAGGATGGAATGGTTTAAAGCATGAATCATGGTTGTGAATGATGCTCACAACCAATAGGCCACTAGCAATAAACCTATTAAGAAGTGAATCAACTGGAAGTTTTGGGTGATGAGGAATCTGTATGATGGACAAGGACTGTCCCAAGTTCCATCCAGAAACACTACTCAGAGTACTCAGGGATTGTAAAATCACACTGGGCGGGGTTTTAGTGATCTGTCCAGTGTTCAGACTTGTGACCTGCGGGCCCAGGGCCGTGATTGATCCCGGACTTTGATCCAGGACGAATTTGGATATTCGATGGCAGTGCAGAAGAAATCTGGAAGTAAATGACATCAGCGAAGATTAGGTAACAGTATCACTTAACCAATCAATGGATTATGATCACATGGAAATAATGGCTCATACTGATCCTGATGGTGCTCACCTCTGAGTCTACGTTAGTACAGGATTGGTTCAGGTTGCCCAGGACAACCACACTCTCTGACTCATTGAGCTTAGAGTAAGCTGAAGCTGGGACAAAACATTGTAGGTGTGGTGGAAGCCTAAAGATATGGGAATAAAACAAAAATATTAAATAAAACACTGAGTAACACTATCTTGGATGAGAATGTCATGCCCAACTTCCCCATAGCGTCATTCAGATTCAATGTAGACTGTTGTCTGTTAACATACCCTTGACATAAATGCAAGAAATAAAGTAAGTTAGTAACATAAAACTAATTATTTTAGTGGCTACTGTTCAAAACTCACTGCAGTGGGAGGAAGTTGGAGTTCTGCAGGAAGATAAGCTCAGTAAAGCGTTTAGTCAGATTTTGAGGAGCTCCGGCGAAATTGAACAACTCAATGTTGACAGGGTTCACGGCAAATAGTTTTAGCTGTAAAAAACAAACAAAAAGATAAACCTTTGGTTATATATTTTTGGTAATATATGATGCCCCTTCATCAAACAGGCAGGTGGATGGGCTTACCGTTGACTCTGAGCCAAATGTGTTGAAGTCTTCAATGGTCACAAAGGTGATGAACACACCAATGTAGTTAAGGAACCAGGCGGTGGAGTTGAGATTTGGGTCAGAGGGACTATAACACTTGGGTGCTGCTGAACCTACAAGTCAGAAATCAATAAATATGTGTTTGATGTGAGAAATCATATACGCTGCCGTTGTATGCCGCTTTAATAAAAGGCATACATCCTTGAGGAATATCTGTTATGAAGCAGAATTTATGCATATTCTTTGGTAACAGACCTTATGTTGAAAAATATCCATTCATGCAATGTGTAAAGTGCAATGATAAATATATGTATAATGTAAACTGGAGTAATCAGTAGATAGTACTAAAACACTCACTTCCTGTGTTGAGGTAGGTCTTTATGGTGCTGTACGCATCATCTTGAGTTATGGCTGAGCCATTGAAAGTGAGCTTGGATCCCAGTAGATACACACTGTCAAAACCACAGCAGACAGTCATCAACCTTTTCTTCCTTTTATTCACTTTAAATGATGTAGATATATCTGTGTAATAGCATCAGCAAACGTAAGGTATTTCCAGTGTGGTAGCTTACAGTCTGCTGAAGGGTAAGCAGGAGGCGTTGAGTGTGTCAGAGGACTGGAGCAGGTTTCTGTTGAGGAACTTCAGGTAGTTCCTCAGTCTGTTGTCAAACCAGCGGTCAACCTCAGCCTTGTTATCAGCGGCCAAAGCCAAAGGTCAGATGCAGGGCAGGACTAGACGCTTCACATCATCTGGAAGATTCTCATACAGACAGATAATGATCAAAGTCAAAGGACTGAGAATGCACCATTTAACAGAGTTTTTTCTTTCAGTAAATCCTAAGAAAGGGATACTCAGTGAGTGCTTGAAAATGGTGACCACAATCAGCAGTGTGTGTCCTTATGGTTTCCAGAACTCTGGAGTTATTTTGTTTTTTGTAGTTTCGGAAGATTGTGCAGAGATTAGTCTGCACAATCTTCCTGAGGATGGTGCTGAGCTCTGAGGGATGCATGGTGTTGAGCAGCTGGAAAAACAGATAGCATAGGATACACAGTGACTCGAGGCCAGAACACACTTTCCAAAAGTTGAAGTGCAGCTGAAACAAGTTCAATGTACTGTACCTCAGATTCCCGCTGGAATAAGGGAGAGGAAGTTGGTCAACTTTGGGAATGTAAAGTTGAGGAAGGATTGTCTCAGGAACATGAAGAAGCTGTTGTTCCTATAGCAACGTAGTGGAGTTGATTCTGATAACAATGAGATAAGGTAAATTAATTTGTTCCTTATTTGGTCCAGCATTATGCCCAAAACTGCAGCCCTCAGACCATGGTATATAAAACCCATTATTCTATATTATCATGTATTTAGGGAGAATTATAGAGAGAAGGATCATGAGAAGTAAAGTGAGATACTACTACTGTTACTGGTAACTCGTACTTTGTTGAGGAAAGATCTACTTGCTACGATTGTAATATGTTGTTATATCACCCAGCTGTCTGGAAAGATTCACCCATTTTAAATGTTAGATCATTTTTCTGCATCTCTTGAACTTTGTTTATTAATTCCTGGGGTCATTTCATGTTTCATGTGCATCTGAGCTATTGCCGTTCAAGCAGGCAAGCATACAGCTGGTATGATGAGTTTTGCATGATATGATGACATAAAAAAGTACATAATTGTCCTTAGAAATATAGTGAAGTAAAAGTAAAGTACAGTTACCCCAAAAAACAACTTAAGTAGTACTTTCAAGTATTTTTACTTAGTACTTCACACCACTGGAGATGATGACTAGGTGAATACCTCTGAGAGGGATGATTATTTGATGCTGGCCAACAGCCTGTGTGCCGTTGGACAGTGATGGTAGGATAGAGTTCAGCAATGCCACTCTGTAGATGACAGAAACCAGAAAGAGCACCCATTGATATGCATTGTCAAGCACAACTAAGAGCAGTAATGTACTGTACACGAAGGTCAGTTGTAAACATGCATCACATTATTAGAAATTATTAGTGTTTCTATAATACACTGTGCTGATCTTACGTTTCTTGGCTGGTGTTGCAGTCTCTGTGTCGGACAATGTTGAAGAGGGGGGGCCACATGCTCCTCTGTTAGATTTGGTAAAAGTGGGCGGAGTCTCTGGCCCAACCACACCAGCACCTCAGGGTCTTTGATGGAGGGATCTGATAGGTTGGCATTGTCAAACACCTGCTGGAGCAGCACCTGACGCACATCCACTGGAAGGTGAAGACCCTGAAGGACAGAAACAGCTCTGGATAAGAGCGTCTGCTAAATGACTTAAATGTAAATGGTGATTGTACTAAGCAAAGGTATATAGGAAATAAGGCAGTGGTATAAGAATTGACCATGGACATCAATCATCCATACCTCAACAGCTGGAGAAACTATGTCAAAGAACTCGCCCAGATCTCTGGGAAGCACATGAATCAGTATCATGTGGACATCTCCAAGGTTTCTGAGCTGACCAGGGGTGGAGGCCACCTCCCCCAGCTGCCTGGGGCTCAGCATAGGCAGTACATCCATCTACACAGTGGAATAAGAACATGGATTCAAACGGGTTACAAATGACTATTGGATGAATCCGTAAGCTCAAAAGGTCAAAATCATGAACTAGTACCAACCACTGAGAAGTTTCCATGCAGTCGTTTGAGTTCTTCTAGGGGCGCAAAACCAACAAACAGCCCAAAGTACTTTTTAAGCCAGTCAGCGCTGTTGTTGGAGTGGTTGACACAGTTGGGGTCTGAAATAATACAAAATATTTTCAAAGGTTGGAGAAATATAGCAGTCTTTCTATCCTAACTGATTACAATTCCTTTGTCTTCGACATGCTTAGTAAAATTACATTTTCAGGTATTCTTGATATTACAGAATTATTTAAATGTACCTTCAGTGTCATTGAGCTCAATGAAATCAGTGTAAATCAAAGCTGTCTTTGTCTGTCCATAGCTGAGTTAGCAGGGTTAGGGTTAGCTGGTTGATGACCTAGAGCTTCCACCCTGCGAAGGCAAAGACACCACATTGAAGTACTAGATCAAGTGAGGGCAAATAGTCAACCACATGGAAATAAAATGTATTTTTTCACATACAAAATCTGGTAGGTCCCACAAGTGAAGTTCTTGGTGCTAAGACAGGAACTCTCTGGAGGCTTGCAGGAGGAAGGGTTGGGGATTCATCAGGAACCACTTGCGGGTGTTTTTCCTAGCCACCGTGCTTCTACTCCTGCATTGCTTGCTGTTTTGAAATTTTAGGCTGGGTTTCAGTACAGCACTTTGAGATATCAGCTGATGTAAGAAGGGCTATATAAATAAATGTGATTTTGATTTGAGTAATAACCCATTGAGAGGCCAGCAAAACGTCACTAAAAGTACTAGAGAATACCAAAGGGTGATGATCTTTACTGGAAACTTGGAGCCACCTGAGTTAAAGGTCTTTCTCTAGCCATGTCGATGTCAATAAAAATGACTTATTATTCATAGTCTGGAAACGGAAGTATTATTATAACCACTGTAACCATTGTAATATTATCATTATAACATTTACAATTGTAAGTATGTCAAGTACAATGTTTAAATTGATGGTTCTCTGACAACTCCAAGAGGTGGTTGCAATATGATGTTTTTTTATTGCCAGACAACACTGATGTGCTCTTATAAGCTGGTTGCTTAATTTACATTTAGTTCAGTATCTGCTCAGTTGATGACCTTATTACTGGCAAAGGTATAACCAGTTAATATCACTACAACGTCAGTCCCAAACAACTTATTTCCGTTATTTGCTTTTAAAGTGTCTGTATATTTTTTGCAGATTTGAAAAAAATACATTTTTAGGCTTTGGAAATTTGAATGGACATTGGCAAATGCAAAGCAAACTTGGACTTCATATGCTTTTCAGTGTTTGTATATTTATGAAATACTTTAAATAAAATTATGTATTTGAATGTTGCAGTTACTGGTTCTTATCTGTATATAAATACATTAAGGCCTTTGCATTTCTGAAAAATTATACCCACGGCAGATGATATTGCTATCAACAAGAAATGTAAAAGTGTGACATTGTGGCCCTCTCCTGTAGGAACAGCATAGTGCATCTAAACCAGGGAAGGGCCCTCGGATCAAAAGTATTTATTTTTTAACTCAGTAGGTGTCTCAAGTTGCTGTTGCAAGCTAGAATGGTAGAATACACTTAAGGTGCAATTTCAAAATTTGGTTGAGCATTAGCAGTTTTTCTCTTGCTATGTCAGTCACTGATAGTCCATCACATAGCCCATTTCTAACATTTTTTAAATTGGTAAATTAGTCTAGTGGCCAGCTACATTATCTGAACTTAGTAATCATGGTCGATTTACCGTCCAGGAGGCCCCCATTGATTTTGTTAGTCTCACTCAGTTATAATTTTAAAAACATTTCTCTGTCCACCCTATGGCAAAATGTGTAGAATTACAGGAAATTAGCTGTAAAGCAGCAAGTTTTCCTCTTTGCCCCATTGCAAAATTTGTAGAATTATATTAAAATGTGTTATATAATTGCAAGATCTTGTCTCTGAAATATGACAGAATGTGTAGAATTGCAGCAAACTTGCTTTAAAACAGCAACATTTTCTCTATACCCCATGGCAAAATGTGTAATATCCGCTGTCAAGAGGGAGGCTGCTAATGTGGTGATGGGGGGAGGGGAATCACGAGCAACTGCGGCCCCTCATGATGGGTTCAGATTTTTTGTGGCCCCCATCAGTTGCCCATCCCTGATCTAAACCATGTGATTATACTAATTCCCTTTGCATGTGACAGAGGTCTCATGATAGCATGACACTGGATTGCAGTAATGCTCAATGTCTGGCCTGATGCTGAATAGAAACATATTCTGAATCATCTGAGACTATTCCACACCATACCACAGCACTCTTAAAAAAAAATAATCAACAGAAATCCCCCCTCAACTATAAATGATGATTGTAAATAGCAAAACTTACATGAGTAAGTTTCTTACTACTTTAAGTTATATAGTGATCTACTTCTGCTGATGGAATCTTCTTAAATTCCATTAGATGTTTAAATCATTTCTGTTAACATGAACATTTATCATGACTACAAGTAAACCAATATCTTGAGACCTTTAGAAACTGTATTCAACTTTGGCAAGTTTGCTTGTGTTGATCCATAGAATAAATAAACATAGAATAAATAAACATAGGCTACCACATACTAGTCCAGCTGTTCTCTTTTTTTCCTTAAATACAATTTATTACTTTAAGAATAACTGAAAATGCATCAGCAATCTCTGTACATTTAGTTTTATTGTTTTCCCTTGGGTTTGCTCAATTTCTTATGATGAACTGGGCTGAGGAATATGATGATGCCTCATAGTGCACTTGAAACCCCAAATAATATGATTAGTCCATTGGCATCCTTCAGTTTGCTTCTCTAATATGCTTCAATGTTAAGTTCCTTAGGACTCCTTGTTGTCTCCAGATCCCCATTTTCATATGTTTCTGTTCTAGATCACAGTTTTTCCACTGTCAGTAATAGAGGCACATTAGAAATACTGCCACTTTCCAAGGACTGTGTCTTTGATTGCATCAACAAACTGAATTGGCACCCAGTAGACCCAATACTGAGAGGCTTCTGTTGGACCCAACTGAAACGCCTAGGAAAGTGAATGAGAAAAAATGAATTGCACCATAAATTACAGTAAGATAGCTACTTTTGACAAAATACAAAGTAATGTATGTGTTTATGGAAAAAAACATACATTACATCAACTGTCAATCTGGCTTGTGCAGTTTGTAGTAAGGAAACGTGTTACCATCATGTGATAATCCTCATGGCCTTCAATGGGTTCAGTCACCACATGTTTGATGGAGCCCATTGGGATTTTCTCTGTCCTCTCTGTAGGAGAATTTACACAGATAAGGGTGAGTGCCATAACACTTTTTACTTATACACAATCCACCTAAACCAAGGGGGCATCTCACCCTTAGTTCCAATCCACAGTTGATCTTGTTCCAGTTTGAAGGTGAGACGAACTTTTCCACCAGATTTGTTGTACATTCCGGCTAAAGGCACTGTTGGTAAGCGTTCCTGTGTAACAAATGAGAGATCACTTGCTGGTCATTAGTGGAAGAACAGTGGAAGAACATTCACAACGACCCATCTCCAAGCTCCTGAACGTGATACAGTGTTCCAGTGGAAATGTCTGTGAGAAAAATATATAAACAGGTAAAAAAAAAATGTAAACCTTTATTTAACCAGGCAAGTCAGTTAAGAACACATTCTTATTTTCAATGACGGCCTGGGAACAGTGGGTTAACTGCCTGTTCAGGGGCAGAACGACAGATTTGTACCTTGTCAGCTCGGGGGTTTGAACTCGCAACCTTCCGGTTACTAGTCCAACGCTCTAACCACTAGGCTACGCTGCCGAGTATACAAAACATTAGGAAAACCTGCTTTTTCCATGACACAGACTGACCAGGTGAATCCGTGTGAAAGCTATGATCCCTTAATGATGTCACTTGTTAAATCCACTTCATTCAGTGTAGATGAAAGGGAGGAGACAGGTGAAAGAAGGATTTTTATGCCTTGAGACAATTGAGAAATGGATTGTGTATGTGTGCCATTCAGAGGGTGAATAGGGAAGACAAAATATTTAAGAGCCTTTGAATGGGGTATGGTAGCCAGGCACACCGGTTTGTGTAAAGAACTGCAACGCTGCTGGGTTTTTCACTCGGTTTCCCATGTGTATCAAGAATATTCCACTACCCAAAGGACATCTAGCCAACTTGACACAACTGTGGGAATCATTGAAGTCAACATGGGCCAGACACCTTGTAGAGTCCATGCCCCAAAGAATTGAGGCTGTTCTGGGGGCAAGGGATGGGGGGCTGCAACAATATTAAGAAGGTGTTCCTAATGCTTGGTATACTCAGTGTAAAACAACCATTAAATGCATATTTTCCCACCATCATCCGGGTTTTGTTGAAAATACTCACCTTTGTTCCTTTAACAGATGGCATTATGTCCTCTGGTTTGCCTTTGTCCAACACCTTTCTGTGTTGCTGAAATTCAATACATTATTATAAGTTCACAGTTGAATAAAAAACATCATAACCTGTGACTATACCATGGGCAAAGAAGTTGTTTATTTACAAATATGGAACTCAAAGACGTTGAAAAGTCCTACTTTTTGCCGACACAAAGGTTCCTTTTTGTTTTCTTCAGCTTTAACTTCCTGCTGAATAACCTCTTTTGGAGTATTTACAGCTAGTACATCATTTATTGTAGATCCAACCACCATTATTTTTGCACCATTTGTAACTTTAATTTCACGTAGCGTCTTATCTTCTGGTAGCAGTCCCTTGTACATCACTTTCTGCATAGCAGGTGGAAGACCTATTAACATAGAGGGAGAGAGAAAAATAGAGAGTGGTTGAGAGACATTAATCAACACTGTGACTGTTATACATATCCAAGTAGTTAGTACGCAAGCCTAAACAACTACTTACCAGTGAGTGAATGGATTCGCTCTTTCAGTTTGGCTCCAGTGCCATCTAAAGGAATCTTGAGATCATACTTATTCTTGTTCCAAATAATCTTTAGATCTACCATCTCCTTTCCTTCATCATTGTCATCTCCATTGCTGACAGTGGGGTCCTGAGTTGAAGAGCTTTCCCCGGCATTATCTGTCCGAGACACAGTTTCCGATACTTCAGCATTTCCTTCACCAATATTTTCACACAGTGGTTGTGGCTCTTTCAACGTTGCTTCAGTTTCCATTACGACTTCTTCATTTCCTATGAAACGATTGTGAAAGGCATAGTTTAGCTGAGAATTCTCAACTCCACAAGAATTATCAGTCAGGCACAGCTATGTCAACACTCAATGTTTGGGAATAGTTTGTCACAGGTCTTCTCAGCCAAGTAATAACTAGCAAGTATGGCTTCATGCAGCTCGTTTTTTATGACAAAGCAGCAGCAAGCAACTGGCCGGTTGACCTATTTGGTATTCTGTGGGTCGTTTAGCTACGTTAGCTAAATCTGACATCTCACGTGGCTGTTAGCGAGTTACTGTAGCTTATTTGCAAATAGCGCTAACTACCTAGTCATGCTAGCTAAGTTAGCTGACACATCCAAGCTACATTTGCAGTCAGATAAGAGTTGGCTAGCTAGTTAACATAACTTGATAGCTTATAAATGCCTAATATAGCTAAGGCTGATAGCTACAAAATAACATAGCGATAGCTACAACTATTACACTTATCCTAGGTTTCTAGAATCAAATTACAACTTATGTAACAGTAGCTCTAGTTATTTTGGCTATGTAACAAAATCGAAAGAGCTAACGTTATCTAGCTAAATATGGTTGGCTAGCAGCTAGCCAGTGACCAGGATAACCGGGCGAACCTTGGATTATGAAGAAAATAGGATTTCAAATCCAATTGACATGTTCAATTTGCACCAACACCATAAATACGATTAAATTCCTAAATTAATTATTTGAAAATTGATAAATTGCGCCGCATAGATTTGTGGCAAGCATAGAATTATATTTTTTTCAATACCTACCATCCTGGGTCGCCATGATGATTGTGTACAATATGAAGTGAGACTGCTGGGAAACGGACGCGCTGACGTGTATTGGTCCTACGGGCTTCCATTGCCTGTAAAGCGTTTGATAAATCTCAACTGTTTGCTTGGTTTCTAATGAAAGTCATTTGGCAGTTGTCCCCCCCACAACAACGACATAAAGCTTGGTCGTATTATATGCGATCACGAGAAACTTCGCCAGCTAGCTATTAGATACATAGCCTACTAACTACAACAATCTACCAAATATGCTAATGGTAGGGTTATGCTGAATTGGCTCGTGCTGATAACTTATTGACAGAGAGAGCGCGAAGAAGAAAAGTTACCATATGGATTTTTGAAGAAGAGTAGCCGAAAAGTGCTTGTCCAACAACGGCGTGGGTGTCTAGTTAGATTCTATGCTTTTTGTATTTGCTTAGCCATCTCAGAAATGTCTGGTCGACGCAAGAAGTGTAACTATTGGAATAATCTTACCTCATTGCATTGAGTGCTGTGTAGCGATCTGGGACATCTACCAAGAGGTGGTGCAAGAATAATATAATCATGGCAGACCTCAGGATTTACAACGTTGTCATTCTGGGACTAGGATTTCTGTTCATTTTCACTGCTTTCACCACCTGTGGAAACATTGAAGTAAGTCAAAGAACACACTTGCACTTGTGTGACCTAAACCGAAGTCGTTGCCTAGGCAAACTATATTGACTGGTCATTTGTTTTGTTTGCTAGAGTCAATATCACTGGAGAAAATTCACACCTACTCAATGATATTTCAGATACCAGCAACTTCCTAACTAGCTAATTTATCTGAAATTGACAGCTGTTTGACCTCTCCCCTTCAAATGACCTGTCATGTAGGCTACATACTCGAATTAATCAGAAATATAATACATGTTGTCATTTGACATGTTTGTAATATATTGACCGATCAGTTGTTTTGTTTGCTAAATAGTCAATTTCACTTGAGACAATGGACAGTTACCCATTGATAACTGCTATCTAAATTTGGTAGCTGTTTGATATCTTAAAAGTGGTTACATTAGACACGTTATAATTGTTTATCATTCATGGTACATCAATATTTATATATTTCTTAATTCCATTCTGTTACTTTTAGATCTGTGTGAAATGTTAGGTATCACTGCACTGCTGGAGTTAACGCAAGCATTTCGCAACACCCGCAATAACGTCTGCTAAATATGTGAATGCGACCAATAAAAATGGATTTGAATTGTTGTCATTTTGCAGTCATGCTTTGCTTTTTTTCAAGTCCATTGACTTTGACTCTCAAGTTTAAGAACTTTTACCCCATAATAAATTGCATCAGTTTATTTTCTTGTGCATCTTCCAGCTCACATGATGTCCTCAGCAGTCTTGTCAGTGGTGCATTGTTGGAGGAGTCCTGGGTCAGGCGCATCTTGTGTTTCCAATTTCTTCATTAGTCAATAGATTGTCATGCCAAAGGAATTACTCAAATTAATACATGTAAACGTCAATCTCCACAGGGCACGTAGGTAGTGGTGGCAGCAATATTTGAGAACATATTTTCTATGTTCATATGATTCACATTAATATCCTATTTCTTCTCTATTTTAAAGCAAACCATAGTTAAAAGCCTGGACAATGATACCTTCACTGGAAGTGGTTATCACAGGTGAGTTGGATGGTGTTTACCATAGGCAACATATTGGAAAACCACATTATCTCAGCAAAATGAGTGGGGGAGATAATGTGCATCTTTCAGAATCATTGACCCTTATACCAGACACTAAATTGTACTGTTTTCTTTCTGTCCTTGTACAACAGCCTTGGAATCATCTATGGAATTTTTTCATTTTCAAATTTGTTAGCTCCAACTGTTGTTGCTATAATTGGACCACAGTTTACAATGTTTTTCAGTGGAATTCTTTACAGGTGAGTATCATGAATTCTAAAGGAATTACCCCCCCCCCCCCATTCATTTTCTATTTGCAGGTCAGTAGTTGGTTGATATTACTGTCTGAAGTAGTTGTCTAGTTATAACAAGGTCACATGCTGTTGTTTGTTATGGTTCCATTCTTTTCCATAGTGGTTACGTAGCTGTATTCATCACCCCATCAACATGGTCCTTTTACTTCACCTCAGTACTAATCGGCATAGGAGCAGCCAGTAAGTCCGGTTTCATGGGATCTCTCCTTTGTTCCCTCTGCTATCTGGTTAACATTACTACAGAATCTACAGAATCCTTCACATCATTTCATATTGGCACAAATTACATTGAACTGTCACGATTTACATGACAGTTTGGTATAAAGTCATATACACTATATTACAAAGGACTGTATGTGGACACCCCTTCAAATTAGTAGATCTGTCTATTACAGCCACACCAGTTGCTGACAGGTGTATACAATCGAGCACACAGCCATGCAGTCTCCATAGCGAAACATTGGCAATAGAATCATCTTACTGAAGAGCTCAGTGACTTTCAACGTGGCACCGTCATAGGATTCCACTTAGTTTGTCAAATGTCTGCCCTGCTAAAGCTGCCCCGGTCAACTGTAAGTGCTGTTATTGTGAAGTGGAAATGTCTAGGAGAAACAACTGCTGAGCCGTGAAGTGGTAGGACACACAAGCTCACAGAACGTGGCTGCCAAGTGCTGGAGCACGTAGTGCATAAAAATCATCTGTCCCTGCTTGCAACACTCACTACCTGGTAGCAACATCAGCACAATAACTGTTCGTCGGGAGCTTCATGAAATGGGTTTCCATGGCCGAGCAGCTGCACACAAGCCTAAGATCACCATGTGCAATGCCAAGTGTCGGCTGGAGTGGTGTAAAGCTCGCTGCCATTGGACTCTGGAGCAGTGGAAACGAGTTCTCTGGAGTGATTAATCACACGTCACCATATGACAATCTGACGGACGAATCTGGGTTTGGCGGATACCGGGAGAACACTACCTGCCCGAATGCATAGTGTAAAGTTTGGTGGAGGAGGAATAATGGTCTGGGGCTGTTTTTCAGGTTTCTGACTATAGACCCTTGAAGAGAAATCTTAACACTACATCATACAATGACATTTATGTGCCTCCAACATGGTGGCAACAGTTTGGGGAAGGCACTTTCCTATTTCAGCATGACAATTCCCCAGTGCATAAAGCGAGGTCCATACAAAAATGGTTTGTTGAGATCGGTGTGGAAGAACTTGACTGGCCTGCACAGAGCCCTGACCTCAACCGCAATGAACACCTTTGGGATGAATTGGAATGCTGACTGTGAGCCAGGCCTAATTGCGCCAAACCTCACTCTTGTGGCTGAATGGAAGCAAGTCCCCGCAGCAAACCTCACTCTTGTGGCTGAATGGAAGCAAGTCCCCGCAGCAATGTCCCAACATCTAGTGGAAAGCCTTCCCAGAAGAGTGAAGGCTGTTATAGCAGCAAAGGAAGGACCAACTCCATATTAATGCCCATGATTTTAGAATGAAATGTTCGACGAGTAGGTGTCCACATACTTCTGGTCACGTAGTGTATATTTCATCTCTGTGCATATGCCTAATCCAATCCAAAATTCTCTACATGCCTCTGGAGTCTGCTATTCTCTTATGCATGCCATTCATTCCTAACACATTTGTAAACTGAGTTGGACCCATTTTTCTGCTGTCGGAATAATGATTTGTAAGTTGTAAGTAGATCAAATGCCATAGTAATTACACAGTATTATAAACTGTTATCAATATGGGTATGGCAGATCAAATCAAGAAGGAGCACATGACCTGCATGCATGGTAAAGAGTATTGAGTATGTCTTGTCAGTTGCTGAGCTTTGGACAAAGGTTACCATGGTTATGATGTCTGAAATGGCGCTTGTTAATGATTTACATAAAAGGGAAATGCTGGGGTTATGTTCATTATCTCTGATCGCAAGCAAAGCAAACATTTTACAAATGGGAGAGCTAAATGAGAATTCTTAGAGCAGATGATCCAGATTGTTTGATAATGTTAGTTTGTGCCAAATAAAATAGACACATTTTCCCTGAATAGTTCCCCGATAATGCATTTTGATCAATTCAAATGTCATCAAATAGCAACCATCTCTATTCATTACATCTGCAGTTCCTCATCAGCCTCTCTCACTCTTTGTTTGTATCCCTTTCATCAGTGCTTTGGACAGCTCAAGGACACTTCCTTGTGGAGAACTCCGATGCTTCCACCATCAATAGGAACACAGGGATGTTTTGGGCCCTTTTACAGTGCAGGTATATTAATAGTATATATTAATGGTAGGCTACGTAATAATGGTAGTAATTTCCCTTATTTGGTGACCTAGAGCAGAAGGTGTAATTGTAACCATTTTTTTCTTTTTCAGCATGTTATTTGGCAATCTGTACATTTATTTTGATTGGAATGGAAAGATGGAAATATCAGGTATGTGCATGTGAAGACCATCCAATGGATAAATATGGAGAAAAGAGAGCTAACATTAATGAAAACTTGCAATTGCATCTTTGTTTTCATTAAGGATATGACTCATACGTCCTTCCAATGTTGTTGCCCTACTTAGTAATGGTGTGTGTTCTCTGTTTGACACTGTTTCCTTTGTTCTTGATGTCCCTCTCAGATAGGAGCAGAAAGACTATCTTTATTGGTCTGCTGGTTACCTCAGTGCTGGGAACACTCAGCTTCCTGGCTCTGAGAAAGACTCTTCCACCAGAGGAGGAGATGCTCAATGAGGAGGAAGGCCAGCCTTTGCTCTCATCTCGCATGATGTTAGTTTCCTAATTAACTGACAGTACTCTCTCACTGTACCCTTATTTCAATGGGAATCTATGGCACTGCGCTTGGTGTCTCTGTTTTAAATGATGGTTATTCATTCTGCTATGAATTTGAATATCACAGTATTGAAAATAAATAATGTATTTGTCTTGCTAATTTGACCATTTTCCATCTTAATGTTTGGCAGGTATAAGCAAAGAGCCAACTCTGCAGTACAAGATGCAAAGTCAGAATTCAGTAAGTCAATGTAGCTTCACAGGCACATTTGTTATTATACAATCAATCATTGATCTATTCCTTTGGGTTAAAGGGCACCTCCGTTACCTTGCTTATGTTGTTTCACTGTTTTACTATCCTGTTAGTCATTTTTAAGCAATTCCTTCTCTTCAGAGACAATTCTGCAACTGCTCAAAACCAAAACCATATTGCTTCTGAGCTGTTGCATGGCATACAGTGGTAAGTAGATTGTACTGCACAACCAAAAGTCCAGACATTTCCCTCAGAGGAAGAGTGTTTTTACCGGTGTGTTGTCATTGTAGGTCTGGAGCTATCTTTCTACAGTGGTGTGTATGGGACATGTATCGGGGCAACAACAGAGTTTGGAGCGGCAGCTAAAGGCTTGATTGGGATCTCCGGAATCGTGTTGGGGATTGGAGAGATAGTTGGTAGGTTTGTGTTGCCCAGTGTAACGTTTACCCATCACTCTTATGTTGCTGTTAGAATCTAACAAGGAACTAGTTTGACAATAATCTGCTGTGATTTGTCAGGTGGAGGCGTCTTTGGACTACTATGTAAGAATAACCGCTTCAGAAGGACATCTGTGGTCTTCCTGGGGATGGTCGTCCATTTTGTCGCCTTCTACTTGATCTACCTCAACATCCCAGATGATGCCCCTGTGGTTTTAAAAACTAGCACACTGAACAAGCCATATCTGACACCAAGGTATTGCTTTAATATAAACAAAACAATAAAAGCAGGGCTGTATATTGTTTTTATATTAATCAGAAATCATGTCAGTTGAAAATGACCTGTAGTAACCCCCTCACAGTTGAGTGTCTCCTATCTGTTTCCTAGTATCTCTATCGCATTGCTCTCTAGTTTCCTGCTTGGACTCGGTGACAGCTGTTTCAACACTCAACTGTACAGCATCTTGGGGCATGTTTATGCTGAGCAAAGCGCGCCTGCTTTTGCCATCTTCAAATTCATCCAGGTAACCCCCGAGAGAGCATGATACAGCTGATTGTTTCCTAAAACATATGTGTACCAGCAACTGATACTGTGGTGCGCTGGGTGTAGTTCATTGCTGTATAGTTGATTAATAACATATGTCTGTTTATGTATGCGTAGGGCGATGTACACTACCGGTCAAAAGTTTTAGAACACCTACTCATTCAAGGTTTTTTTTTGTGTGACTATTTTCTACATTAGAATAATAGAGAATATGTTCTATTAGTAGAATAATAGAGAAGGAATCTCAACTATGAAATAATACATATGGAATCATGTAAACTCAGTGAAAAAGGGCGTCATGGTCTGAGACCGTGTGTCACAGCATCATCGGACTGAGCCTGTTGTCATTGCAGGCAATCTCAACTCTGTGTGTTACAGGGAAGACATCCTCCTCCCTCATGTAGTATCTTTCCTGCAGGCTCCTCCTGACATGACCCTCCAGCATGACAATGCCACCAACCATACTGCTCATTTTATGCGTGATGTCCTGTAAGACAGGAATGTCAGTTTCTGCCATGGCCAGTGAAGAGCCCGGATCTCAATCCTATTGAGCATGTCTGGGACCTGTTAGATCGGAGGTTGAAGGCTAGGGCCATTCCCCCTAGAAATGTCCAGGAACTTACAGGTGCCTTGGTGGAAGAGTGGGGTAACATCTCACAGCAAGAACTGGCAAATATGGTGCAGTGCATGAGGATGAGATGCATTGCAGTGCCTAATGCAACTGGTTGCCACACCAGATACTGACTGTTACTTTTGATTTTGACCCCACCTTTGTTCAGGGACACATTATTCCATTTCTGTTAGTCATATGTCTGTGGAACTTGTTAAGTTTATGTCTCAGTTGTTGAATTTTGTTATGTTCTTACACATGTTAAGTTTGCTGAAAATTAACACAGTTGACAGTGAGGACGTTTCTTTTTTGCTGAGTTTAGTAACCAAAAAAAGTGTTAAACAAATCAACATATATATTCAAATAGCCACCCTTTGCATTGATGACAGCTTTGCACACACTTGGCATTCTCTCAACTAGCTTCATGAGGTAGTCACCTGGAATGCATTTCAAATAACAGGTTTGCCTTCTTAAATGTTAATTTGTGGAATTTCTTTCCTTCTTAATGTGTTTGAGCCAATCAGTTGTGTTGTGACAAGGTAGGGGGGTATACAGAAGATAGCTCTATTAGGTAAAAGACCATGTCCATATTATGGAAAGAACAGCTCAAAAGAGAAACTACTGTCCATCATTACTTTAAGACATGAAGGTCAGTCAATACGGAACATTTCAAGAACTTTGAAAGTTGCTTCAACTGCAGTCGCAACAACCATAAAGCACTATGATGAAACTGGCTCTCATGAGGACTGCCACAGGAACTTAAGAGCCAGAGTTACCTCTGCTGCAGAGGATACGTTCATTAGAGTTACCAGCCTCAGAAATTGCAGCCCAAATAAATGCTTCAGAGTTCAAGTAACAGACACCTCAACATCAACAGTTCGGAGGAGACTGTGAATCAGGCCTTCATGGTCGAATTGCTGCGAAGAAAGGACACTAAAGGACACCAAGAATAAGAAGAGACTTGCTTGGGCCAAGAAACATGAGCAATGGACATTAGACCCGTGAGAATTTGTCCTTTGGTCTGGTCCAAATTGGAGATTGTTAGTTCCAACAGCCGTGTCTTTGTGAGACGCAGGTGGGTGAACAGATGATCTCCGCATGAGTGTTTCCCATCGTAAAGCGTGGAGGTGTTATGGTGTGGGTGAACAGATGATCTCTGCATGAGTGTTTCCTATCGTAAAGCATGGAGGTGGAGGTGTTATGGTGTGGGTGAACAGACGATCTCCGCATGAGTGTTTCCCATCATAAAGAATGGAGGTGGAGGTGTTATGGTGTGGGGGTGCTTTGCTGGTTACACTGTCTGTGATTTATTATTTAACCAGCATGGCTACCACAGCATTCTGCAGCGGTACACCATTCCATCTGGTTTGCGCTTAGTCCAACTATCATTGGTTTTTCAACAGGACAATGACCCAACACACCTCCAGGCTGTGTAAGTGCTCTTCTACCAAGAAGGAGATTGATAAAGTGCTACATCAGATGACCTGGCCTGCACAATCCCCCGACCTCAAACCAATTGAGATGGTTTGGGATGAGTCAACCCGCAGAGTGAAGGAAAAGCAGCCAACAAGTGCTCAGCATATGTGAGAACTCCTTCAAGACTGTTGGAAAAGCATTCAAGCTGGTTGAGAGAATGCCAAGAGTGTGCCAAGCTGTCACCAGGGAAAGGGTGGCTATTTGAAGAATGAATAATGTCAAATATAAAATGTATTTAGATTAGTTTAACACTCTTTTGGTTACACACATTCCATATGTGTTATTTCATAGTTTTGATGTCTTCACTATTATTCTACAATGTAGAAAATAGTAAAAATAAAGAAAACCCCTTTTGAATGAGTAGGTGTTCTAAAACTTTTGACCGGTAGTGTAACCCTTGTGTGGTTATACTGCAAGAATAACTAGAGTGAAGGACGATTGAAGGCCTTCTTGTGTCGGTCTATTTAGCCACTCAAACATGCATTATTGTTATTTTATAGCTGTAGGTACCAATTAGTTTATTACATTAGTGTTCTGTAAGAACTCACAATCTAAGACACAATTCATACATTACTGTGACAGAGTAGTAACACAAAGTCAACTCTTTGTATGCCTTTCAACAAGTTTTTGTTTTCTTTCCTTTGCCAGTCCATTTTTGCAGCAGTTGCCTTCTTCTACAGTGGCTACTTGCTGTTGACATGGCAACTGCTCATTATGGTCATCCTGGGCTTCACTGGAACACTCTGCTTCTTCATGGTGGAAAGAATACAGAACTTCTCTGTAGACCTACAACAAGAGCATTAGGACCCATCATTTCAACACGGGCACAGTCAAATGACTTACATTTCTTGTTTTTTTTTTACAGGAAAGATACTTTGCACCTTCAATATCTTAGCTTTAACTTATCTTGCACAATACACTAATTATAACATGAGTAAATGTAATTTTTGTAAAAACTTTTCCAATAGGATTGTGTATGTATAATATAAGACGTAACCACTCACCTGATGTATTGGCTGTCTTTATGCATTGCTCTCAGGGTTGTTATTTAAGATAGTCTCATTGTTGCAAATTCTATGGTAGTGTTATAATACATCATACATTTCATAACGTGATGGAATTGTTTTTAGATGTTTGTTAGAATTTAAGATGCATACTAAACAGAAGAAATGTTCATATTGAGGCTTATATAATGATCTTACTGTTTCAGAAAATATGTTATTAGTGACAAACACACTAGCTATAGTATGTATGGGAAACGATATTGATGTATACCTCTAAATTTAATGATGTGTTGAAATGTGTGTAGATAGACAAAATTGTTCAAATTTAGTCAATGACAATTCTCAACATTCACCATGCCAAAGCTTACAGGAGCTTAACCTGTGATTTAAAAAAAACAATATTGCCTTTTAATAATACAATTACTGTACAACTTATTTTCAGTGCCCATAGCATGTAGTAGAGTAGTTTAAAAATACATCTATATGCATTAACATTTATGGTATCCTTTTACTTCCATTTCATTATATTTTACATTTTATACTTCAAAATGTTGTCAGTCATGCATACTAAGTGCCTGTTAATGTTTTGGTTGCTTGTATATGTTTATAAAGACTTTGAAAAAACAAAATTGGTTAAAGTAACCTATTTGCCATATGAGTCCTCTGTGGCAACGAGAAGGTACAAACACAATCTGATTTTTAAACATTTAAACCAAAAGGTGAGCTAACTTGTGCTTCTTCGGTTAGTGTCTACCAAAGTGTTGGTAGAAGTCACTGGGCAAGTGCAACACTTTAATTTTTACTGGGAATTGAAGTTCTAGATTGCACATTCATAATCAGAGGTTATTGTGTGGGACAACAACGTGCAATACACATTATGCTCAGGAGATGGTGCTACAATACAACTGTAGGCATCAATTTTGATCAGAATGAAGGAAACATTAACGTTGATCATACAATAAAAAGCACTCGAATTAAACTCACATTTCAACTGTTCCTTTCTAAAGACTGTCAGGTTGCACCTATACTGTTGCGGTTCTCATTTTCTTATATACAGGAAACGGATGTGTTAACTCAGTCCAAGCAGAGACATTTGCATCCTCATGATAATGCACTTCTCTTTTTTTCCCACCATGGCAATAGATTGCGTGTGCTGTTTTCGATTGCGAGGTCTTTCTGGTACTGTACGTCATATAAAATGTGTGAAACATACAATGGTGGAAAAAGTACCGAATTGAGTAAAATAATTGAGTAAAAGTAAAGATTCCTTAATATAAAATGACTCAAGTGAAAGTCACCCAGAAAAATCCTACTTGAGTAAAAGTAAAAAGTAGAATTTTGGTTTTAAATATAATTAAGTATCAAAAGTAAATGTCATTTCTAAAATGTATTTAGGTATCAAAAATAAAAGTATAACCATTTAAAATTCCTTATATTATGCAAACCAGACGGCACGATTTTCTTGCTTTTTAAATTTACAGTTAGCCAGGGGCACACTCCAACACTCAGACATAATTTACAAAGTATTTGTGTTTAGTGAGTCTGCCAGATCAGAGGCAGTAGGGATAACCAGGTATTTTCTCTTTAAGTGGTGAATTAGACAATGTTCCTGTCCTGCTAAGCATTCAAAATGTAACTTTTGGGTGTCAGGGAAAATGTATGGAGTAGAAAATACATTATTTTCTTTAGGAATGTGGTGGAGTAAAAGTTGACAAAAATATAAATAGTAAACTACAGATGCCTCAAAAAAACTACTTAAGTGTAGTACTTTAAGTAAAAATACTTTAAGTACTTTACACCACTGGGTACATATTAAAGGTGATGCAGACTTTCAGCCTAAAATATTTTCCATCTATGTCCAACATTTTATTACACTTGCAACAATTTAGATAGAAAGCCAAAAAGAACCGGATAAAAGGGATTTCATTGTTAGTACTCCATAAAAGTGATGTATATTTTCTCCCTCTAAAAAGGACATTTTAACGTTGATCACTGACAGGAAGATGTGACATCACTGCAGTTAATTTGTTTTCCAAGCAAGGTTCAAGAGCAGGGCCCATAAATCATAGAGGTGGATGACGACCTTAGAGAAGCACTGGACCAGTGAGGGCACCATAGGTCCCGCAGTACTTCACAGGTAATTGAGTATTGATTGCATTATAATCAGAATCCTAAAGTGTTCATCCTTTGTGCTATTATTTTATCAATTGTGCAACTTGATGCTTTGCAAACAAACATTAAGAGGAATGTGTGGTATAAGTCCTGAAATGTATATTACCTATTGGAATCTACAAGCGCTCCCCTGGTATTTCTAACATTAACTGGATCGAAGCTTTACGTGCCTGCAACACAGAGAAGTACATAGGTATTTGTGGTATTAAATGGCAATAACAGAAAGTGGTGCCCATGACATAATAACTCAATAAATTCACGTTTTCAAGACAACCTTTGAGCTGCCTTTTAATCCTCAACAAAATTCAATTTTTCAAGCCGGTGAAAAGTAATTTCCATCACTTGCATTTCCTGTCCAAAGCATTCAAAGTATGACGTAGCTGTGAAAATGGCCTTTCACAATCCCCTCCGGTGTCTCCACACTTCTATCTTGGCATTTGTTCAAAACGAGCCGGTCATAATACCGTGAAAGAAATTATGCTGAATGCCTCAGTCATTCCAACGGTATACTATTATTGATGGTTAAACTGTGGCAAACTCCTCACAATTTTCTGCATGATAAACCATCACTCTGTGTGTCACTAGTCAGGTAATCTTTATTCAAGCTCCACCAGCGCCCACAGAGATGAAGCGAGCCGGCCATGTTCTTATGAAACTATGCAGTATTTTGTTTTTTTATGTATTATTTCTTACACTGTTACCCCAGGAAATCTTAAGTCTTATTACATACAGCTGGGAGATACTATTGGATATAAGAGCAACGTCAACTTACCAACATTATGACCAGAAATACTACTTTTCCGAAGCATATCCTCTGTTTGGTCTACCACCCAGGACAATGGATTGGATCCCAGCAGGCGACCCAAAACAAAGGCGCCGCAGAAGGGGCAGACGGAGCCAGGCTCCGTAGATGGGCACATCGCCCACCGCTCCCGAGTGTACTACTTGCCAATGTCCAGTCTCTTGACAACAAGGTAGACGAAATCCGAGCACGGGTTGCCTACCAGAGAGACATCAGAGACTGTAACATTCTTTGTTTCACAAATCATGGCTCACTCGGGATACGTTATCAGAGTCGGTACAGCCACCTGGTTTCTTCATGCATCGCACCGACAGAAACAAACATCTCTCTGGTAAGAAGAAGAAGGTGGTGTATGCCTTATGATTAACGAGACGTGGTATGATCATATCAACATACAGGAACTCAAGTCCCTTTGTTCACCTGACCTGGAATTCCTCAATCAAATGCCGACCGCATTATCTACCAAGAGAATTCTCTTCGACTATAATCACAGTCGTGTATATACCCCCCAAGCAGACACCTCAATGGCCCTGAAAGAACTTAATTGGACTCTATGTAAACTGGAAACCGCATATCCTGAGGCTACATTTATTGTAGCTGGGGATTTTAACAAGACTAATCTGAAAACAAGGCTCCCTAAATTGTTCCAGCATATCGAATGTGCGACCCGGGCCGGCAAAATCCTGGATCATTGTTACTCTATTTCCGCGACGCATACAAAGCCCTCCCTCACCCTCCTTTCGGCCAATCTGACCACGACTCCCAGCCTATAGAAAGAAACTAAAGCAGGAAACGCCCGTGCTCAGGTCTGTTCAACGCTGGTCCAACCAATCTGATTCCACACTTCAAGATTGCTTCGATCACGTGGATTGGGATATGTTCCGGATAGCGTCGAACAACAACATTGATGTATGCGCTGATTTGGTGAGCGAGTTTATTAGCAAGTGCATCGGAGATGTTGTACCCACAGCGTCTATTAAAACCTTCCCCAACCAGAAACCATTGATTGATGGTAGCATTCGCTCAAAACTGAAAGTGCGAAGCACTGCTTTTAATCAGGGCAAGGTGACCGGAAACATGACCGGAAACATACAGTGTACATATTCCCTCCGCAAGGCAATCAAACAAGCTAAGCATCAGTATAGAGAAAAAGTAGTCGCAATTCAACGGCTCAGACACGAGATGTACAGTGCCTTGCGAAAGTATTCGGCCCCCTTCATTGTCTTGTTGGAAGACAAATCTCCGTCCCAGTCTCAGGTCTTTTGCAGACTCCATCAGGTTTTCTTCCAGAATGGTCCTGTATTTGGCTCCATCCATCTTCCCATCAATTTTAACCATCTTCCCTGTCCCTGCTGATGAAAAGCAGGCCCAAACCATGATGCTGCCACCACCATGTTTGACAGTGGGGATGGTGTGTTCAGGGTGATGAGCTGTGTTGCTTTTACGCCAAACATAACGTTTTGCATTGTTGCCAAAAAGTTCAATTTTGGTTTCATCTGACCAGAGCACCTTCTTCCACATGTTTGGTGTGTCTCCCAGGTGGCTTGTGGCAAACTTTAAACGACACTTTTTATGGATATCTTTAAGAAATGGCTTTCTTCTTGCCACTCTTCCATAAAGGCCAGATTTGTGCAATATACGACTGATTGTTGTCCTATAGACAGAGTCTCCCACCTCAGCTGTAGATCTCTGCAGTTCATCCAGAGTGATCATGGGCCTCTTGGCTGCATCTCTGATCAGTCTTCTCCTTGTATGAGCTGAAAGTTTAGAGGGACGGCCAGGTCTTGGTAGATTTGCAGTGGTCTGATACTCCTTCCATTTCCATATTATCGCTTGCACAGTGCTCCTTGGGATGTTTAAAGCTTGGGAAATCTTTTTGTATCCAAATCCGGCTTTAAACTTCTTCACAACAGTATCTCGGACCTGCCTGGTGTGTTCCTTGTTCTTCATGATGCTCTCTGCGCTTTTAACGGACCTCTGAGACTATCACAGTGCAGGTGCATTTATACGGAGACTTGATTATACACAGGTGGATTGTATTTATCATCATTAGTCATTTAGGTCAACATTGGATCATTCAGAGATCCTCATTGAACATCTGGAGAGAGTTTGCTGCACTGAAAGTAAAGGGGCTGAATAATTTTGCACGCCCAATTTTTCAGTTTTTGATTTGTTAAAAAAGTTTGAAATATCCAATAAATGTTGTTCCACTTCATGATTGTGTCCCATTTGTTGTTGATTCTTCACAAAAAAAATACAGTTTTATATCTTTATGTTTGAAGCCTGAAATGTGGTAAAAGTTCTCAAAGTTCAAGGGGGCCGAATACTTTTGCAAGGCACTGTATGTGGCAGGGTCTACAGTCAATCACGGATTACAAAAAGAAAACCAGCCCTGTCGTGGAAATTGATGTCTTACTCCCAGACAAACTAAACAACTTCTTTGCTCGCTTTGAGGACAACACAGTGCCACTGACACGGCCCGCTACCAAAACCTGCGGGCTCTCTTTAACCGCAGCCAACGTGAGTAAAACATTTAAACGTGTTAACCCTTGAACGGCTGCCCAGACGGCATCCCTAGCCTCGTCCTCAGGGCATGCGCAGACCAGCTGGCTGGTGTGTTTAGGACATATTCAATCAATCCCTATCCCAGTCTGCTGTTCCCACATGCTTCAAGAGGGCCACCATTGTTCCTGTTCCCAAGAAATCTAAGGTAACTGATCTAAACGACTACACTCACTTCCGTCATGAAGTGCTTCGAGAGACTAGTCAAGGATCATATCACCTCCACCCTACCTGGCACCCTAGACCCACTCCAATTTGCTTACCGCCCAAATAGGTCCACAGACGACGCAATTGCAATCAGACTGCACACTGCCCTAGCCCATCTGGACAAGAGGAATACCTATGTAAGAATGCTGTTCATCGATTACAGCTCAGCATTTAACGCCATAGTACCCTCCAAACTCGTCATTAAGCTCGAGACACTGTGTCTCGACCCCACCCTGTGCAACTGGATCTTGGACTTTCTGGTGGACCGCCCCCAGGTGGTGAAAGTAGGAAACAACATCTCCAAGATCCAGAGATCTTCTGTTGAATCTGACAATTAATCTTAATGGTTGTACAGTCGTCTCAAATAAAACTGTGAAGGACCTCGGCGTTACTTTGGACCCTGATCTCTCTTTTGACGAACATATCAAGACTGTTTCAAGGACAGCTTTTTTCCATCTACGTAACATTGCAAAAATCAGAAACTTTCTGTCCAAAAATGATGCAGAAAAATGAATCCATGCTTTTGTTACTTCTAGGTTAAACTACTGCAATGCTCTACTTTCTGTCTGCCTGGATAAAGCACTAAATTAACTTCAGTTAGTGCTAAATTTTAATTATTTATTTGATTTATTTCACCATGTAGGCAAGTTGAGAACAAGTTCTCATTTACAATTGTGACCTGGCCAAGATAAAGCAAAGCAGTTCGACACATACAACAACACAGAGTTACACATGGAGTAAAACAAACATACAGTCAATAATACAGTAGAAACAAGTCTATATATGACGTGAGCAAATGAGGTGAGATAAGGGAGGTAAAGGCAAAAAATGGGCATAGTGGCAAAGTAAATACAATATAGCAAGTAAAACACTGGAATGGTAGATTTACAGTGTAAGAATGTGCAAAGTAGAAATAAAATAAGGGGGTGCAAAAGGAGCAAGATAAATAAATAAAATAAAATAAATACAGTAGGGAAAGAGGTAGTTGTTTGGGCTGAATTATAGATGGGCTATGTACAGGTGCAGTAATCTGTGAGCTGCTCTGGAAGCTGGTGCTTAAAGCTAGTGAAGGAGATAAGTGTTTCCAGTTTAAGAGATTTTTGTAGTTCTTTCCAGTCATTGGCAGCAGAGAACTGGAAGGAGAGGTGGCCAAAGAAAGAATTGGTTTTGGGGGTGACCAGAGAGATATACCTGCTGGAGTGTGTGCTACAGGTGGTTGATGCTATGGTGACCAGCGAGCTGAGATAATGGGGGACTTTACCTAGCAGGGTCTTGTAGATAACATGAAGCCAGTGGGTTTGGCGACGAGTATGAAGCGAGGGCCAGCCAACGAGAGCGTACAGGTCGCAATGGTGGGTAGTATATGGGGCTTTGGTGACAAAACGGATGGCACTGTGATAGACTGCATCCAATTTGTTGAGTAGGGTATTGGAGGCAATTTTGTAAATGACATCGCCAAAGTCGAGGATTGGTAGGATGGTCAGTTTTACAAGGGTATGTTTGGCAGCATGAGTGAAGGAGGCTTTGTTGCGAAATAGAAAGCCGATTCTAGATTTGATTTTTGATTGGAGATTTTTTGTTTGATATGGAAGGTAGAAGGTTCGAAGTTCCTCGGCGTACACATCACGGACAAACTGAAATGGTCCACCCACGTAGACAGCGTGGTGAAGAAGGCGCAACAGCACCTCTTCAACCTCGGGAGACTGAAGAAATTTGGCTTGTCACCAAAAATACTCACAAACATCATCCCGTAGCATCCCGTCAGGCTGTATTATCGCCTGGTACGGCAACTGCTCCGCCCACAACAGTAAGGCTCTCCAGAGGGTAGGGAGGTCTGCACAACGCATCAACAACCACCCGAGCCACTGCCTGTTCACCACGCTATCATCCAGAAGGTGAGGTCAGTACAGGTACATCAAAGCTGGGCCCGAACTGAAAAAAAGCTTCTATCTCAAGGCCATCAGACTGTAAAACAGCCATTACTAACATTGAGTAGCTGCTGCCAACATACTGACTCAAATCTCTAGCCACTTTAATAATCAAAAATGGGATGTAATAAATGTATCACTAGTCACTTTAAACAATGCCACTTTATATAATGTTTACATACCCTACATTACTCATCTCATATGTATATACTGTACTCTATACCATCAACTACATCTTGCCTATGCCGTTCGGCCATCGCTCTTCCATATATTTATAAATATATATTCTTATTCATTCCTTTGTTGTTGTGAAATTGTTATATTACTTATTAGATATTACTGCATGGTCGGAACTAGAAGCACAAGCATTTCGCTACACTCACATTAACATCTGCTATCCATGTATGTGACCAATAAAATTTGATTTGAAAGCGCTTTGAAGGGAAAAAAGTCTATGTTTTCTACCATAAACACTACAACACATGAACTTCATCCTCAGAAAATAACCCTAAACAAAGACAATTTTTTTGTTGAACCTGATTCGCAACACATCTATGACATCAGAGGCTGGCTCTACTTTCTGGGAGTGTATTTCCATAGAAGCTGGAAGCGCAGAATAAGGAAGTAGGCCTACCACTTTTGTCATCAGAAATTCAACCTCAATGTTTGCATGAGGCTTGCACTGTTAACACTATTTAGCCTATCAAACATCAGATGCAATGAAACTGTCTGACTATTTTACTATTTTGGGAAGCCATTCGAAGAGAAGTCACTTTCAGAGGCTGGAGAATAGTTTGACGACCTTGATGTTTAATATAGATGTTATTGCTCAGTATTTCAACTGAAGTACACATCCTTATTTTTTACATCCCAGATGATGAACAACATGCTTCAGACAGATGAGGCAAAGACAAGACATAATATAATAATAATAATATATGCCATTTAGCAGACGCTTTTATCCAAAGCGACTTACAGTCATGTGTGCATACATTCTACGTATGGGTGGTCCCGGGGATCGAACCCACTACCCTGGCGTTACAAGCGCCATGCTCTACCAACTGAGCTACAGAAGGACCACGTTATATCTCTTCAACAATTAACTGTTGCAGTTTCCCCACACACACACGTTTATTTACAGAAGCTGTACATCCAAAATTTGGAATATTTCTGGACTTGAGGCTACAGCATTTTCATGGCAGAATGGTATTCAAACTGTTTTGTATACTATAGAAAAAAAACATATATATATGAGCTCAAGTCCCCAAAATAAAATAAATTGTAAAGAGAAGTGCAAAAGTGTCTACCATAGAATCACACACAATGATAGGAGCTGTCATTGTCTATTTGCATGGCTTGGTCTGAACAGAAAGCAGTAAGAAAGGGATTTCCAGGTATCGGATATTGTCCTCCCTGTGAGTTGGACAGGACATTTAGAGGTATGTTCCTCATGGAGCTTTGAGGGATCTCAGTCTCCAAACACTTGTTCAGCAGTTTGTCTGAAACCCACTGACCTGGGCTATTTTGTCCCAGGCTCTGTAAAGACTGATAATCGACGTCACTCGGGGGGAGGCAGCATCCAGGGTCAGGCAGGCTGTGGTAACATGGATTCACATCGTAAATCAGTGGCTCGCTACTTTCCACATCCTGGAAACCCTTAAGTGGCAGTGGCACATCCATGAAGGCATCAGTTCCTCTCTTATTGTCCTTACCGACCGCCTCACTGAAGCTCTGATATCCAGCAACGACACTGATAACATTGTGAGGTTCGGACACATTGCTGTCATTAGAGCCATAGATCAGACTGGTGTCCTCTGCTGACGTGGTAGTCTCTGAATCATCACTGGTGCCATCACACGGGTGATATGAAAACTCTGTTTGCAAGACGGGTCCACAGTTAGTGGACAAGTTAAGGTCTTGTTGACCAGTACCAAGAAACAGCTGTGGATGGGCATTTTTCAACACTTCAGCCTCACCAGAATGGTAGGAGGAGTTACAAAAGAGCAGAGGCTGCATAGGAAATGAGGATGTCTTGCCTGTTGTTAACTCTTGAATGGAGTTGAGGGGCACTGAGGGGGAGTAGGTAATATTGTTGTAACAAGACGACCCACAAGAGCCTCCAGACTCACTCATAAAATGAAGAGGATTGTAGTCAGATGAACACACACCAATGTCTCTATTTGGCTCAGGGCAGTTCATTTGTGTACCATCATCTGTCATAGCAGGGGCTAAGATTAATGACTGAGGATTCTCGTCCAAAGGAACAAGGCTGGGAAAGACTTTGCTCAGGGCCTCTTGAAGATGGCTAATGATCTGCACATTACTAGGTTCAGGGCTCATAGAACATGTGTGGGCATAACCCAGGGAAGATGATGAGTCAAGCTCTGAGCCACTACCTCTTCCACTGCTCCCATCTACTATTGAGGGGTTTGTCCTGTAGGGAAAAGACAAGCGGGTAACTTACAGTGAATTAAAGCTTATTTCCATTGCAAGGACTAGATTGCCCACACAAATAGGGCTGAACCTGAAGACACCTTTTCATTTTTCTATGTTTATAGTGCAACTATAAGCTCACCATGTTTTTCCTTCAGTGTCCATTTTTGAAGAATCAACATAGATGGAGGACAAAGGTATTTTGGGAGGAGACAATACCTGTGGTGGAGAACAAACATCACTGAATGCAAATACACAAATGGAAGGAATTACAGTATGAAAGTAATGAAGGTTTACAGTTTATTTAAACATAGAATATTTAAGCAATAAGGCCTGAGGAGGTTTGGTAAATGGCCAATATACCATGGCTAAGGGCTGTTCTGTTCTGCACAACGCAACGCAGAGTGCCTGGACAAAGCCCGTAGCTGTGGTATGTTGGCCATATAGCTCAAACCACTGAGGTGCCTTATTGCTATTCTAAACTAGTTACGAATTTAACTATTCTAAAATAGTTTATTTATTTATTGTCATACCCATGGTATACGGTCTGATATACCACGGCTTTCAGACAATCAGAATTCAGGGCTCAAACCACACAGTTTATAATTGGAGATGGAGCCTCACCTTAGGCACTCCTGGAACCATATACAAAAGGTCTGGGTTTGAACATTTAGGAATATTATCCCACAACTTGGTTTTGAGTCTGCAGAGGGGCGAAATAGAACGATTTGAAAGCCTATAGGGCCCATATGAAGCTGTATGATAACAAATGTTTGTGGAAACAGACATACTGTCACCTACAGACATGTCAGGACAACTTACCTAACACTGCACCAAAATAAAGCACTTGTGATGATGATAACAGCAATGCAACTGAAAACAATGACAATCTGGAGTACTTTCCGAGATGATGCAGCTGTGGAGCAGAGAAGAATATACAATGAGCTACAAGGTGAAAGTGAAATTAAGGTTTGAAAACCCATGGATGATAAATCTAATTTAGTCACTTACGGCTGGTGAATTCCAACTCTTCACTCCAGTCACTGAAACGGCTGCTCATGTCAGTATAAGTTCTGACCTTCAGAGCATAAATGGTGTTTGGCTCCAAGTCTCTGCCAAGTAATTCATGGGAAGTTGTTGAGTCATTTTTGGACACCTGTCGGAACAAAGGAAAGGGTCAGAGGGAATGTTGTCATTGTGATGTGACAGCGAACGGGGGAATGCTGTATATCACCCTCCTTTACCTCATCTGTTTCTCCTTTCTTTCTGTAGCTCAATTCGGCAATCAAGTCCTTAGAAAACGGTGCATCATCAGGGTAGTTTGTCTTCCATTTGACCAGGAAATTCCCATTTTCTGTTCGTTTCACCTCTTGGACTGTGGGGGTTTTGGGTTTTACTGTATAGGACAATGACAGGGATGGTTTGACATATCAATCAAATAAAGAATGGTTTAATTTCATGCAATATTCTTTATAACAGTAATTAATTTTCAAATAGCAATCTGCATATGTAGATGCAACTCACTGCTGCATTTGATACAGAGGATTTTGGAATTTAGGCGCTTCCCAGAATTCCAAAGTGTTGCATTAAACTCCTCCCCAATAATAAGGACCATTGGATCAATAGAGCATCCACATTTGAAAACATCATTGGACCTCTCCTTTTCCTTGAAAGTACAATCATTATGGCCTCTGGGAAATAAGTTGAATAATAATGCAGTTTTTAAATTAAATAGGACTTCTTGGTGAGATTAACATTGACAATAGAAAAACTTAAACAATCATAAACTTACATATTTTGCGAGCCCAATAATTTCAATGTCATGTTGTATTCAGCGCACTTAGACTTGTCAGTTGTAAAATGACAAACCATACTTTCGTCATAATCGTTGAAACATTGAAGATTTCCGTCACTCATTGCTACAAGTAATTAACAAACAAAAAGCTTGTCAAATGTTAATCATGATCAGGCAAAAATACTGAGGTTAAATCTAATTACATGTTTATAGGCTATATACAAAAGACTGCTTACCATCATCAGCTATCAAAGTCCCAAAGTTTGTGAATATAATAATCAATAGAAACATTGTTGCTGAATACTTTAGAGTAAACCACACAGTATAATTCAATCTGAAATCGGAAAGAGAAAATGTTTCATGTTAGTGGTTAATTCCTGCATATTAAAATAGACTACACGTAGGCTAAATGTGAAGAAGTAAGTGACTATTAATTCAGTAATACGGTTTTTGTGGGTCTGCAGTGGTTGCTTTTGTTAATAGACCTAACTTTCCCACTAGATTCCCTTGATTACATAGAGATATAGCAAATCGAAAGTCACTCACCCACACAATGATATATTATAATTTTGAGGAAGTACTCATTCCTTTGAAAGAACAAAGAAAAAACAATTAATCTATAAAACAGTATATAGTCTTCATACGATCTACAGTGGTAACAATCATTTGTCACTTTACACAAATAGAAAGAGCTGCTGTTTTGACAACGACGAATTGCTTACTAGAAATTACAAATCCAATAGGACACACCTTTCATGGGAAGTTCGCCCCCCTTCCTTGTATGACGATGTCGCACGCACGTACGCTTTATTTTTGTTTTATGGTTGATTACCAACTTCGAATTCCATCAATGAAATCTTAATAATATTGCAATAATAACTTAATCTATTGTCGGGAAGTCCGGTTTCAGATAAAGACATGGAACACCGAGCCACATAGTTTCCAAGCTAAACCATAGCTACTGTACTATGTTTGTCTTTTTGCTTGAGACGCTTTTGGTCTACCAGTCCGCTTGGGGGCGGTAGCACCTTGGCTTCAAGATGGTTTTCCAGAAACACCGTAAATTTAACTACAGAGGAAGAGGTAGACCCGTGCAAGCAGTGATGCCAATTTAGCAATTTTGTTGCTAGATTTAGCAAGTTTTCAGAGTACCCTGGCAACTTTTTTTTCAAACAGAACCTAGCAACAAATTTTCCAACTTTAAAAAATGTATTTGGAACTTTTAGAAACGTGACTCAAACGCTAAAATGCATTTTCCCTCTAAATGACACAAACACGATTTTCTCTGTCACAACACACGTGCCAAAAGTGCATTGTGAGTAACGTCAGCAGCAGGCTCTCAGCTCGTGCACAGCAGCAGGACAGCAGCAATTTCAGCAAATTGCAAATCGTTTTTGGCTGACTGCAGCAGCAGTAGTTTGCGTTCGACAAGACAAACCCAATGAATATAGTTGTTCACAAATGTTTGATCTTGAACAGAACTTACAACATCAATCAACATGTCTCAATCAAAATTGTACATCCAGAAGTACAGAAAAGAGTGGGAGACTGTACCTGAATTTAAAGGGTGGCTGAAGCCAGTAATTGGGGATGATTGTTGGGCATACTGTGCATACTGCAAATGAGATATGCTTGCAAAAATGTATGACATCAAAAAACGTTGTTTTTACAGCAAAGGATATAAATAAATCAAAACCGTACAACCCCACAACGCAATCTACATTACCACAGTTGGTTAAGAAAGTGGCTAACTGCAAAAGAGCAGACGCTACTATGGCAATGGCCATTGCGGAGCATTGTTAGATGCTAGCATGCCACCATTTAGGTATGGCTTGCAAAGCTGCCTTTTCAGATTCTGCGGCAGCAACAAACTTACAAATGCACTGCACCAAGTGCACAGAAATGATTAGGGGAGTACTGGCTCCTTATTTTCTCAAAAGAGTAACATCAGATGTGGGGGATGAGAAGTTCAGTCTCCTTTTGGATGAGTCCATTGATGTCAGTGTCTCGAAATACCTGGCTGTGGTGATTCGGTATTTCAATGCTAAAAAAGATCTGGCAATGCCATATCAATAGCAAAGGCGGTAGTTTAGTTTCTTGAGAAGTGTAACCTTAAAAAAGAGAATCTTCAGGGTATTGGCACTGATAATGCATCTGTGATGACTGAGGTGCACAACAGGGTGCACAAGATTTTAAAGGAAGAATGTGCATTGCCCAATTCAGTACTCATCCTATGTGTGTGCCATTCTTTACAATTGGCTGTCAGTGCAGCATCCAAAGAAACCATCCCTAGGAATGTTGAGTACATAATCAGGGAAACATACAACTGCTTTTCGATTTCCCGAAAACAGTGCAAGGTGTACAAAGAAGTGTATGCCACCATTAATTGTGGCCAGAAATCCGTGCAGATCATCAAAGTGTGTGCCACACGTTGGCTATCGTTTGAGCCTCCGGTAACTCGTATATTGAGCCAGTGGGAAGAACTGAAACTCCACTTTGAGTTGACCAAGGCCAGTGAGCATTGCTACATGGCAGATGTGCTCCACTCCATGTACATGGACAAGACCAACTATGTCTGTCTACCTGACATTCTTGTAATTAATCCTGTCCAACGTACAAGTTGCAGTGAAGTCAAGCTTTTGGACAATCTGGTACACCTCTTAACATCAATTTTTTGCAGAGTAGTCAACCCTATGGCAAAAATTGATGTCCTGAAGGATGCCATTGATGGACATCTCAGTCCATCACCATACCTTGGGTACCTTTTCGAGAGCACGGTGTACCAACTCTGTCTTGCGCCAGAGGACAAAAAGGTCATTCGGAGACAGTGCATCAACTCCATTGTTGCTTTAAGCAAGGAGCTGCAAGCAAGGCTCCCAGACAACCTTGAAGCCTTGTGAAACATGGCCTTGTTCAGTGTTAAGGAAATGCTAAAGCACAATAAAGGCACCATTGAAATGATTAAAGTAGCTGAGCTACTGGGATACCAGCCCCAAACAATTGATAAAATTGTTTCCCAATGGAGATACATCCATCTGTTTAGGTGGGACTCAACTGAAAATACAGTCGAGTTTTGGAGTGAAGTCAATAACTACACGGACTCTTCCGGGTCAAATCCATTTGAAGAACTGTGCAAAGCTACACTCGCTGCCCTCTCCTTGCCACACTCAAATGCGGAGGTTGAACGGCTGTTCAGTCAAATGAGTGTGGTCAAGTCAAAGTTAAGAAATAGAATGTCACTGCACACTCTCAACTTCATACTCCTGGTGCGGTATGGACTGAAGCTGGCTGGTGATACCTGTTACCAGCATAAACTACCAAGTGAAGTTCTGCAGCAGTTTGGCACCACAGCAGCGTACAGCTTTAAGGCAACTCCATCCTCTACTGCTGGTTCCAGCTCCGTGACAATGAAGATGAAGAGGATTTGCTTGCCAATCTATGATTCATCATATTTACAGTACGTATGCAAGGAGTGAACTTTCTGGAACCGGCGAAGACACACAGCTGATGGTGGCAGTGTGTACTGCAGTGTGTGTGAGAACAGTGGCAATATCTGGAGGAAACCATTGAGCAGCTAGCCAGCCAAGCAGCACAGCAACCTGGAGAGAGCTGGAGAGAGATGCCTAGCGCGCACATCATTATTTGAGTTAAGTCGCTTGTTCAATAAGATAGCATATATACCAGGCTGAAAGAAGGGAACGTGTTGATGAAGGTGCTGCTATAGCAGAAGCTATAATGGAACAAGCACACACTGAGGATGTTCAGGAGCCTCCAGACAATCTGAGGCGCTACCCGGAACGAAGGCACCGTCCACCAGACAGACTAGACTTATAAACAAACAAACAAAAACGAACTGTTCAAGTTCAAATTAAAAGATGCAAAATAACTACAACAAGTTCTGGGAAATGTTTCATTTATGGTTTGGTAAAAGTAACTCTGATTGTATAAGAGAAGGAATGTTATGTTCTGTTAATTACTGATGTCCCCTTTAAGGATGGAGCGCCCTTGGTCATGTGCAGTATTGTTCTATGTTATTCTGGTACTAACTAGTTTGAGTAAATGTGAAGCTCCAGTTCAATTGCTTGTATTCAGAGTCTTTCTTATTACATAAATAAGTATTAAGTGTTAAGACACTACAGTACCTATAATTGTTGATCAGTTAGGTAGCATGTTAACTAACTACCAATACACTGCTTAAAACTATATTTGTTCATAATGTGTAGGTTTACTTGTTAAAAAGAAAATACATCAAATGTAATTGTTCAATAATTCAATGTGTTGTGTTTAAAAATAAAAATATGTGATCATATAAAATGTGTTGTGTTTATATTACTTTTATAAATACAAAATATATGATAATAAACAAACAAATCTAAACTAACAAATGTCAAATCATATTTTTAATCTAGATGGCCAGTTAATTTCAGTATTGTGTATGTTACGTTATTTACGTGATGACGTCACAACGTCATTTAGCAACAAATCGATCTGCCTCAAGCAACTTCCCTTGAAAATTAGTTGGCAACACTGCGTGCAAGTCTCACGTACAACCCACGTAAACAAAGCTAGCTAGCTAACTTTTGACAGAATTAGAAGCAGTGATGCTAACTTCGCAATTTTGTTGCTAGATTTAGCAACTTTTCAGACTACCCTGGCAACAAATTTAACTACTTTCAAAAATGTATTTTGAACATTTAGCAACTTTTGAAAAGTGACTAAAATGCTAAAATGCACGCATTTGCCCTCTAAACGACACAAAAACGATTTTCTCTGTCACACTCAGTCACAACACATGTGCCTGGCTGCAAAAGTGCATTGTGAGTGAGTCAGCAGCAGGCGCTCAGCTCGTGCACATGCAACAGCAGGCCAGCAAGAGCTGATGCAATTAAAGAACCTTAGAGAAAAAGAGATGATGAGCAAGCTTGACAGTTTTCTGAAGAAAGATAATATATCTGAAGAAGAGGAGTCTGTATTCAAGTCTTTACAACTAGAATTAGAACAGCTTTACACGGATCTGGCAAAGGGTGCCTTTGAAAGGTCTAGAGCAGGGGTGTCAAACATACGGCCCGCGGGCCGGAACCGGCCCCCAAGGAGGTTCGATCAGGCCCGCAGGATAATTTGAAAGTGGAAAAAATGCATAAAAGACATGGAATTAATATTTTTAATTCGCTGCAATTCATGGATTATCCGCTAAGGGGCGCACTCTTTCCATTAGAGTAGAAGACAAGCCGCATCACTGAGACAGACTGAAAACAGCAGACGGTATCAATGCGCCATCTGCTGCTTGTTACGACGTTGTTAATACCTTGGTCTCTACCTCTCCGCTACACCCTCATTAGCCAAAATGTCGTTATCCAAACGGAGAAAAGTAGATAAGGAGTGTAGAATTTTCAAAGAAAAATGGACCACGTCCTATTTATTTACAGAGATGCACGGAAAACCTTTGTTCTTGGTGTGTTTGCAACAAGTTTCGGTATTGAAGGAATATAATATTCGACGCCACTACGAGACTCATCACAGCGAAAAATATGACGGCTTGCAAGGACAACTGAGAAGAGATAAGATTAACGAATTGCTGGCGGGTCTGAGGAAACAGCAGTCAACTTTCATCCAGAGCCGAGAAGTCAGTGAAGCAGCGGTAAAAGCCAGCTACCTAATTGCTAGCGAAATAGCATTAGCATCGAAGCCGTATTCCGACGGTGACTTTGTTAAACGATGCATGATGAAGGCGGCTGAACTTGTATGTCCCGAGAAGCGACAAGCTTTTGCCAATATTAGCCTGACGAGGAATACTATAGCAGAGAGGATTTCGGAACTATCGGCAGATTTAGACAGTCAATTGAAACAGAGAGTCAAGTCATTTATTGCATTTTCCGTGGCAATTGACGAGAGCACTGACATCACAGACGTGGCCCAACTGGCCATATTTATTCGAGGAGTTGATGAGACATTGACTGTTACTGAAGAGTTTCTTGAGTTGGTGCCAATGATGGACACCACAACAGCCGAGGACATTTTCGGCTCTGTCGTTGCTGCATTGGACAGAGTTGGAGTGGACTGGTCCCGCGCTGTCAGCCTGGCTACAGACGGCGCGCCATCCATGGTCGGAAAGAAAGCAGGTGTCGCGACAAAGTTCAAAGACAAAGTACAAGCCCTTAATGGAGGAGATCGTTTCTGGACATTTCACTGTATTTTGCACCAGGAGGCATTGTGTTGCAAGTCGCTGAAAATGGACCACGTCATGGAGGTGGTTGTTCGCACTGTAAATTTCATCCGGTCCAGAGGTCTGAACCATCGTCAGTTTGACAAACTTCTCAGCGACAGCAACATTACCCACAGCCTGCCATACCACACTGAAGTGAGATGGTTAAGCCGAGGCGCTGTGCTGAGGCATTTCTTTGATCTACGAGAGGAAATCGGACAGTTCATGGAGAAAAAGGAAAACCGGTGTTGGAATTACAATCTCAGGAATGGCTACGGGACCTTGCATTCTTGGTTGATATTACTGGCTCACAAACAAGCACTTAAATGACATTCTGAAAGTGACAGCTAGTCAGGACATGACACCTGATGTTGATGCACTTCTACAGGCCAAAAGATGCCAAGTTTCAGGTACAAATACAAGTCCAGACTAGACTAACACCTTTAAAATGCTGCCTTAGATACTGTTTGCATTGAAAGAATACAGCTCTGTGAATATGAATCCTTACTGTGGTGATTTAAAAAATGTGCACTTTAATGTTAGTCAGCAGCTTCAAAACAAAAGTTGTGTGATGGAATTCTACTGTTCATACAACTCCATAAAATTTCAGTATGTATTGTATGTGTATGTATGTTTCATGTATGAAGTTTACAGATTTACAGGACAGGCGAACACTTTCTTCATTACACATTTAAAATCACTCTCCTTAGTTTGTAAGGTGTACGCAGGGATTACATTTAGATTTTATATGCGTATGTGTAAGTGGTTTAAAAATTCCTTTCTTTAAAAGTCTCATTTAATCTTAAAGTGCATTACTATATTTTTCAGTTCCAATTAAAGTTTTGTGCCTTTGTACAATCAGTGGGATCAGTTGCAATGCATATTTGTGAATGATAAAAGTAAATTGCACATTTGTCTAAGGAAATATGAGGTGTTTCATGAAATGTTTTGTAAAAGGATAGTTCATTAAATTTCAATATTTTCCTAATGTTCTTGTGCTTCTTTACACCAAAACAAAGGAAAGACATGATATTTTGGTTATTTATAGCAGAGTATGGTATAATTTTAATGGTCCGGCCCACTTGACATCTCCCTAGGCCGTATGTGGCCCACGATGCGAAATGAGTTTGACACCCCTGGTCTAGAGCAAAATGGATTGAAGAGGGGGAAAGAAACACTAGTTACTTTTTTGCACTTGAAAAGAGAAACTACAAAAGGAAATGTATAACTGCACTCAAAATCAACTATGTTTTGTGCAAAGATCCCATTACAATATCATAATTTGTCAATTCCTTTTATGAAAACCTTTACAGCTCTCAATTTCAGGAAGATGGTCGTGAAAGCTACATTTTCCACATTTCAGAATTATGTCCCTGTAATTGAGGATGATTTCCACTCAGTTTGCGATTCACCTGTGTCAATTGAAGAATTAGAGAGGCTCTGAATTCAATGAAGAAAGGGAAATCACCTGGCCCTGACGGCCTGTCAGTTGAATTCTATAGACAGTTTTGGGAGTTACTTGAAGACCCAATTTTTAATATGTTTTCAAGATTGCATTAAAATTGGGGAAATGGTCTCCACTATGAAACAGGGCCTTATTTCATTGATTCCGAAGCCCGATAAAGACCCTTCTCTCATTGACAATTGGAGACCAATTACTTTATTATATATGTTTGGTTTATGCCAAAAGATTAAAGAAAGGAATAGATACCATTATAAATGAGACTCAGACAGGATTTATGAAGGCCAGTCACATAAGCTCTAACATTTGTTTAGTCTTGGGCCTTATAGATTATTCAGATGCGGTTGTCTTATTTTTTTACTTCTGTAAAGCCTTTGACACAATTGAACATTCATTTCTCTTTAGGTCTCTTAAACTTTTTGGATTTGGTGAACATTTTATCAAAGTAATTCGCATGTTTTACAAAATATATAAATAGTTCTGTGTTACTAAACCTTAATACTTCAAAAAGATTCAGTATCAACAGAAGTGTACGACAAGGATGCCCAATTTCACAATTTTATTCATTTTGGTGGTGGAACTTCTATCTCTAGATATTCTGAATAATGCAAATTTGTATGGCTTAACCATTTTTAACAAAGAAATCAAAATTTCCCAACTGGCAGATGATACTATCCTTTCATAAGAGACAAAGACCAGGTCGCCCATGCCCTTAATGCTATAACTGCATTTTCTATTGCATCAGGATTAAAACTGAATGTTTCCAAATGTGAAATCTCATCTTTATTTGACTCTGATGATAAAAAAATATAAAATATTAATGTAAAGGACTGTGTTAAATATTTAGGAATACATCTGTCAAAAAACACTTAGTCAGACAACATTTGAATTTCTCTCCTAAAATTTAGAGAACCAAAAATATATTTAATAATTGGCAACAAAGAGATCTTTCTATACTTGGGAGAGTACTTCTGTCCAAGGCAGAGGGACTGTCTCGTTTTGTGTACCCCTCATTATCGTTAAATGTAAATCCTGCTACTTGTAAAGAGATCAATGAGACCTTTCTTGACTTCATCTGGAAAATAAGTCTCACAAACTAAAAAAGTCAGTCCTTTCTAACAAAAGAGCTGAATGCGGTCGAGAAGTGTTGGATTTTTTTTGACATAAATAACACTTTCAAGATAAACTGGTTTAAAAGATGTTTGATCAATACTGATTCAATATGTTATTTCATTCCAAATAATATGTTTAATAAATTGGGAGGTCTTCAATATTTACTGAAATGTAATTATATTCCTGAAAGATTACCTGCTAAATTGGCCTTAATGGCCTGGAAAATATGTTACCTGCATGTGCTGCCATCCTGTTAGAAGGTAACAGATTATTTTATTACAATGGTTAAATTGGATTTTCATTGTGTTCAATGGTGTTATTTGCCCCCTAGTGGCGCTTTCTGGTACTTAGAAAGACAACGCAAACGGGAAGTTCAGAATTGGTTTTGCACGCATAGAAGCAGCTACAGACAACGCTACGGTGCAGGTCTTTCAATGTAGTTATTTCTTGTCACGCTTCAGCCTTGGAAAAATATTTGTTTGTAAGTTCGATTCAAGCATTTAGCTAATGATGATAATCTTGTTATTGATAGAGTTTCTTACATATCAATGTTGGTTGCATTTACTCACAAATTGCAATGCCTTTTGTGTATGTCGTTAGCTGTATTACTTTGCTCATGCGTCATGCAAACGACGTGTAAAATATACAATACTGTAGTTTGTTACTGTTTCTAGTGTAATATGATTTGTTATTCTACATAGATGGTTATACATTATTAGAGTAATGAAAGGAGCAATTACCATATGGTTAACAATTAGCTATATGGTTTGGCATCATGCCAGATGCATGGTACCTTAGCGCGTGCTTTGTATTTATGCAACTTCAAATGTTTAATGTACATCTACAGTATGTCGGTAGTATGTCGGTGTGAATTGAACACTAAAGTATATTCTTTTCTGTATTTTGCAGTTTCACAACATAAACGTTTTCAATATATTAATTCAAGAAAAGTCACGCCTTGGGAGTTTTATTGAAGACTTAGTTGTTAGCTATCTGTCTAGTTTTGCATGGGAACGCAACTCAAGGGCAGAATACTGCACAATTTCTCCCCACATAAAGCTCTTTTGTGGAATAATTCAGACATAACTGTAAGGAATAAGTCATTGTTCTACCCCAGCTAGCATGAGAGGATTATTGACTTTGTTCTTGATGTTTTCAACAACAAGGGTAATATTCTCACATATGAACAATTTATAACATTGAAAGAGTTTCCAAAACCTTTCAGAGAGTTTATTTCTGTGATCAAAGCCGTTCCCGGTGGTCTAACTACACGAATGAAAACTCATCTTAGCTTTGGTAATGATCACAAAGTGTATCCAGAACTCAGATTGGAAGGCGTGGGCTTACTTGAGAGATCTTGTTGTAATAAATATATAAGACAAATTCTTCATTCACAAAACCAACTTACACCGAGAGGAAAGTTTTTCTGGAACATGCTTATTCCTGACATTGTCTGGAAAAATGCATGGTTAAGGCCTTACAAATATTGTATACTAAACAAAGTTAAGGAAGTGCACTTCAAAATTGTATGTAATTCTATGATATCCACATTTGTGGCTATTGATGATATCTGCATTTTCTGTGAAAAAACAACAACTTTTATTTTGATGGCAAACTTCAAATTCCACTATTGTGCCTAATCCTTATTATGGCTAGCTTCACAACACATAACCCGGTCCAGTCAAGCCTCACTAGCCAGAATTGAAGCTAGCTGGCTGCTTATAACGTTACCTTTGGTCATAAGGGTTAATTAAGTAGATGGCTAGCTATTTATTTTCACGAACTGAAGTTCAATTTCAATAGGCGAACAACAAGTGGTAACCTAGCTATAACTTACAAGGATTCCCAAATCATTGCTAAGAATAATGAAAATGACTGCAGTTTCTACTGCTGGTTGTATTGGTGCTAGCTAGGTACCAAGGTAAAGCTAGCTACCCCCGAAGTTTCGGTGGAACAAACGATGCTTTATTACCAACGCGGTATTGTAAACACATCATTTGTGGCCTGTATTTGCTTGTTTGCAGACTTTTTTGTACAGATTTGACAGTGCTACTGTGTCTTTTTTGACGCGCAAAGACCCAAACGGCATTCCATAGTCTGTATGTTGTGAAGCTAATAGCAGTGATGCTATTATTGTGTAATTCCGGGAGGGCAACATCTGAAAAATAGCGCACTTTGTAGTGTGTACCCGTGCTCGACCAGTCGGCAAAAGCCAACATCACCCACGACAGAGAACGGTTGATTGTCAAGGGCAATGAATTCCATTATCTTGAATTTAATGGATTTAGCCTTTGAGTTGTCTCGCTGAAATGTTTTTACTCTTTCAAATGACTGCTTGATCCACACAGCAGACATTGTGGGCTAGGTTAGGAATGTTGTGTTGAACGTGTAGCGCAAAATTTTAGGTGGCGTCATTATGTCTTGTACCTACGTTATATAGGTATGCACGGTAGCTTTGACATCGTTTTTTTAACATCGGCGTTGAACAAGACATCGGGCTGGTACCTATATTTTGGCATTTTTAGCTTAATATCGTCCGATTCCGATATGTTGCGCATGCCTACTAACAACCCCAATATAACCATGTTTATATGCACACAGTATTCCGGATAGTAGCTCATATCCCAGTATTATTCTGGATAAGCTCTTTACATGCACCTTTGATATCCCGCTCAAGAGTATCCCTGTAACCATGAATATTCCTCCTCTAAATTCATAAGGATTAAATGGAATAGTAACTGATATGGACACTGACTGTATGCCTACAACCTCTCACATGTACTATAGCTTAATATAATATAACTCAGGCAGAATAATGAATTTCTTAAAATTGTAAAACATTTTTATTTTGTCTCCGGGAACAGGTGTGGAGAAATTATTTATTTCTTGAAGCATCTCTTTTTGAAGTGAATTGTTTGACAATCAGATGAAAATGTCACCAAACTATGGGGTCAATTTCACGCCATATGTATTGAATTCAAAATTAAATAAATCATGAACATGAAAAATAAAGTAGAGAATGTAAACATATTTTCAAGGATGGGTGAAATAATGGATGTTGAAATCAAAAACTGAACAATTGAAAGCAAAATGTATATAATTTGTTTGTGTGTCTGTGTGTGTATGAGGATTGTGTGTGAAAAAAATAAAAAATATATAAATGCAACAATTTCAAAGATTTGACTGAATTAGACTTCATATGAGGAAATCAGTCAATTGAAATATATTCATTAGGCCCTAATCTAATGGATTTCACGGGACTGGGAATAGACGTGCATCTGTTGGCGTGTGGATCAGAAAAACAGGCTGTTGATTGTGGCCTGTGGAATGTTGTCCCACTCTTCAATGGCTGTGCGAAGATGTTGGATATTGGCGGGAACTGGAACACACTGTTGTAGATGTCGTTCCAGAGCGTCCAAAACAAGCTCAACATGTGACATGTCTGGTGAATATGCAGCCCATGGAAGAACTGGGACATTTCCAGCTTCCAGGAACTGTGTACAGATCTGTGCATTATCATGCTGAAACATTAGGCAATGGATGAATGGCACGACAATGGTCCTCAGGATCTTATCACTGTATCTCTGTGCATTCAAATTGCCATCGATAAAATGCAATTGTGTTTGTTGTCAGTAACTTATGCCTGCGCATACCATAGCCCACCGTGGAGCACTCTGTTCACAATGTTGGCAACTCGCCCACTTGATGCCGTACACGTGGTCTGCAGTTGTCAGGTCATTTGGACGCACTGCCAAGTTCTCTAAAACGACATTGGAAGTGTCTTATGGTACATAAATTAACATTTACATTATCAAGCTCAGATGGACATTCTGGCAGTCAGGATACCAATTGCACACTCCCTCAGAACTTGAGACATCTGTGGCATTGTGTTGTGACAAAACGACATATTTTAGAATGGTATTTTATTGTCCCCAGCACAAGGTGCACCTGTGTAATGATCATGCTGTTTAATCCACTTCTTGATATGTCACACTTGTCAGTTGGATTGCCTTGGCAAAGGAGAAATGCTCACTAACAGGGATGTGAACAAGTTTCGGCACAACATTTGAGAGAAATAAGCTTTGTGCGTATGGAACATTTCTGGGATCCTTAATTTCAGCTCATGAAACATGGACCAACACCTTGCATGTTGCGTTTATATTTTTGTTCAGTGTAGCTAACCACTTTCATCTGTGAGCTAACATCAGCTTATAATGCAAAGAGGCAAATTGGCTTGTCGATGTGTGTGCCCAAGCACTAGCAATTATTGGTCAACCACATTTATTATCTCAATTTTATTAAGTTACTTTCTAGGGGAGCAATTCTGGGAAGTGTGGCAACTACTTCAATCATTCTTTCAGGCAGTTTAAATGGAAAGCTGTTTGTCCATAATTTGTGCCTGTGATTCATTAGGTTGTTAAATTAGAATAGTACTGCCTTATTTGAATAAATTATGGACATTACCTCATCTTTGAGTATCTGCAGGAATAATTTGGGAACAATTAAATATGCTAATTTGAAAAAGCATACCCTATCAAATTAAATGGGTAACAACTCCATATGTTATATGCAGTAGGAAATGAGCATACACTAACTGCTCCTTCATTTAATTTAGTAATGAGTAGAAGCAAGTGCCAATCATGCAGGTAGCTTGGCATTATCACATTCAAGTGTTGATAGATTGAACACAACTGGCTTTCCTTTGTCATGGACATGAGGTGGGATACTTTTAATTATGTAAAATAGCCATAGTGATAGGCTATTTTCCTCTACTCAAGTTAATTGAGTTCAGCAAATTTCTCATAATTCTTCAATATGAATCGCCGTTGTAAGTTGTGAACTATGTAAATTGAGACTTGTTTCCAACCGTATTCCTTTTTGAATTACCATTGTCACTTAACCATGAATTTGTTTATAGAATAAGGTGTTTTTAAAGCCATTTGGTGGGTGAGGCTGAGAGGGCTGAAGCAATGAAAGGACAGACATGTTAATGATTGTTTAAGAAGAAAATAACATTCAGACCTAAGTCACAACATACGTGAGCACAGGACTTGCATTTTACAAGACCACTGCAATAACCAAAATTCTGACTAAAAACAACCTGAATCTGGATCCCTCATCGTGGGTCATGACCACCAGAAGCTCACAGAAAAGCTGAGCTCCAAAGAACGCACGTAATGCCAGTGCTTGACTGGGATGAACAAGACCTCCCCAGGCTGCAACACACACTCTAGGTAGGGGGCCTTCACAAACTCTGGGAATCGCACCACGTCTGGACTTTCCACCTCCACCTGCATTAAAGAAAGCTTTGTGTTTAAATGGCAAACACTTGACTAATTTCTCCCATTCAAAGTGTGCAGCACTAACAGTTTAGGTAGATCATTTATATGCTAGATTGTTTTTAAGATCATAGACCTGGTGCATGAAGAGATTTAAAATGGAATTTTAACCTGACTAGTGTTGTGTAGGAGCTGCAATTGGTGAGGGTAGAGTTTCTCGGTGTCCTCAGGGGAATACAGACGAATGTACTTTCTCCCAACCACCTGTTACAAAATATGGGACCATGCAGTCACCAAATGATGTTTGCCAAAATACAGGATCAGATCTCTGGCAGGGTCCAAATTGCTGTGAGTCTGATCCTACTCGCTGGATGTGATAGACTCACCTGAGCCAGGAAGTTCTGTTGAGGATCTTGATGAAGGGGGGACACTGTACCTCCTGGCCCAAACCAAGCGTTTATTGTGATGTCATCTTCATCTCCCTCACCAAGACTACAGTAGTCAGGGATACGGATGTCGTCTTTAAGCTCGGGGACCTTGGAGAAGAGTACATTGAACAAAATAGTGTTTTTGTAAATGAAAAACATGTATGCTTTAAATGTAATTTGTACAATACAAAAATGGAGGCAAGGATTATAGAAGCCTATATCCTACATTTCCAGTAAAATATACATTTATTGTATTTTAGTCTTATAGTGAACAAAAATAACCGCAACAATTTCAACGATTTTACTAAGTTACAGATCATTAAAGGAAATCAGTCAATTGAAAAATTCATTAGGACCTAATCTATGGATTTCACATGACTGGCAGGGGCACATCTATGGGTGAGGAGCAAGGCCCAGCTAACCAGAATGAGTTTTTCCCACTAAAGGGCTTTATTACAGACAGAAATACTCCTTAGTTTCATCAGCAATCCTGGTGGCCGGTATCACAAAGCCTAAAACGACATTGGAGGCGGCAAATGGTACCGAAATTAACATTAAATTCTCTGGTAACAGCTCTGGTGGAAATACCTGCATTCAGCATGCCAAATGCATGTTCCCTCAAAACTTGAGACATCTGTGGCATTGTGCTGTGTGACAAAACTGCACATTTTAGAGTCACCCTTTGCCCCCAGCACAAGGTGCACCTGTGTAATGATTATGCTGTTAATCAGCTTCTTGATATGCCAAATCTGTCAGGTGGATGGATTATCTTTGCAAAGTATAAATAATCACTAAGAGGGATGTAAACAAATTGCTGCACAAAATTTGAGAGAAATATGTTCTTTGTGCATGTGAAACATTTCTGGGATATTGTATTTTAGCTCATGAAACCATCGCTTTACGTGTTGTGTTTATATTTTTGTTCAGTATATATCAACACTGACATCCTCACCCAAATTTGTTATGTAAAAAAACAGGACAGGGAAATGACCAACCTGCTCAAATAGCTGGTGCTGAGCAAGATATCCCAAACTTGATGCGTCCTAAAGTGAGAGAGAGAGCGGGAATAGGCATTGAGTGAAGAGCATCTATCCTTGGCTAATTCTTGGGGTAATATTTTTCATGAGGAAGTACTTACTTTCACAACAATATAGCGATCGATGAATTCATTGACCGTAAGGAGCGTCTGTGACCATTCCTCATCAGTATATCTTGAGCCCACTTCAACAGGTACAGTCCGACAACCAGCAACAGTTTGCAGGTATTCTATGCTTTGCAAAGGGAAAAAACAAAATCAACAGAGGTGTCTAGGGGACTATGAGAAGGTAAGGGCAAGGGACTAGAGAAGGACACAAAATAAAGAAAAAGGTACCTCCAAGGGTGGTTTTTGAAGGCTGGCCAGTGATCTATGATACCCTCTAATATGACTGGCTTTTGGGGATCCAAGTAATCTCTCTTGAAACTCTCCAATGATGGACAGTGTATCCTTGGCACTGCCAGAGCCTGCTTGACAACGGGCACTGACACACAGTCAACCTTAATTTTCTGTTGAGAAGAGAATTTAACATAGCATAAACTAACACAGTTTGACTTGAAGAACAAGCAATATGCAAAGCAAAATAAAATAGCCTTGTAGCCTTTAAGAAAATTATGAGAAAGAACAAAAGGGATATGACACAGGCTCACATTGACTGGTTCGAAAGCAACAGGCCACAACATACACAGTATAAGATATGAAATCCACCTTGGCACTAACTCCTTCACTAGGATTCTCCTCATTGGAGTGCCTCTTCCCGATATCATTTTGTAGGATCCTTACAAAGGTTTGTAAAATATTGTCCATGATGGCTGCCCCCATGAGCAGGCCCAAGTCACATGTCCGTATGGCCTCCTGCACTGTAGCTGATGAGGCATCATCACGGCATAGGGCAGCTACTTTGAACAGGCAGCCATATGAATACAAACACCTCCACTCCTTGTCCACATCACGCCATGTTCCTGTGTTGAGCTTCTCCCAGGAAAAGTCCAAGATGATCTGAGCGTTATGCCTCCATCGACTGCTCCCGGTGTACAGCTGCTGCCTGCAACGTTTCAGCACATCCACCACACTGGGCTCAACTTTTTCACTGAAGTCAAGTGGAAATTCTGCCTCCGTCACAGGCAAAGCAGCAGAAATAGCTGACCACAGTTCCGCCATAGGCTAGTGCTGTGGAATAGAGACAATTGTTAGACCCAATCAAAATGGTACAGTGCACAATCCATCTGGTCTGAAAACCACTAATGTTATAACCATACACTTCGCTAGCTGGGGGCTGCCTACCTGCAAAACCTTTGCTACCTGTTAACTCTAATGAATACACAAGACTTCTATTAAAACCACCATTTTCCATATCCTTCCTCACGTGTGACATGATGTAAATTAATTAAATGTGAAGAGACAGCGAGACCCCTGAACCTCGAGTCTGGTAAGAGCAAGAAACAAAGACCCCTATCCCCAAATATTGTTAGAGTGGATCAGATATCTAATGAAATACTGTATGGCTCTTCCACAAACAAACGTATCATCACTGGGCACGTGTTATATTCAATACCCCGACAATGATATTATAACATGTGGACAAATAAATAGTAAACGCTCTAATAATTTAGATAATGCACAAAACACGTTTAGCTACCGTTATTGACATATGTAGATGTTGGTGTTGCAATAAAATAGCTCCGTGTAGAAAACTAATACATTATTTATGTTCCTTGTCGACGTGATGATAGGGTTCGATCATGCAAACAGTAATATCACATTGTTTTGCACGTAGCATAGTTTTCGTAAAAAACAACAACGTTATTAAGCGAAATACATATATCCTGCCAGCTCCCCTTGCTCCAATCTGAAGAGTGGACAGTTTGATCTAGCCTCCAGCTGTGCTGACGTCTAGCTCCAGGAGCGGCTTGTGACATAGTAGCCCTGCAGCCGCCAAATGGCGCTGTTATTCTTTATGTATTTTGTAATTTGCTATTGGCTAACCTAATTTAGCAGGTTTAGAAAATATCTAAAAAAGACTGAGCGGGGTGTCCCCTCATTCGTTTTTACGGGGAAACTACTATACTGTAATTTACCCCAGATTCTACCATCACCGATAGAACACTGGTTAGTTATAATTATAAACTGGGTGGTTCGAACCCTGAATGCTGAGTGGCTGACAACTGTGGTACATCAGATCGTATACCACGGGTATGACAAAACATTTAATTTTACTGCTCTAATTACGTTGGTAACCAGTTTATAATAGCAATAAGGCACCTCTGGGTTTTGTGGTATTTGGTCAATATACCACGGCTAAGAACGTGCTTAATTGCCATATACAACCTCGTGCCTTATTGCTTAAATATATTTGACTGTATCCCTGGTGGTGATGCACGTGCGGGTTGAATATAGAGAAAAAAATGCATTAAAAAATCCATACATGTATCATTCTTGTGCAATTCATGTCTAGGGCTTTCATTTTTTTCTCCTTTATTTTTATCTGGCATTAGTGCTTAAGCTCAAGTTTTAGGGCGTAACTGCAGGCAATCGCCAAATACACAGCAATTGCCAAATGCTATTGGGAACTTGGGCACAAATAGTTAACATCCATCCAATGAGGCAAAAAGGAAAATGTCGGAGTTTAATTCAAAAAGAAAAATGCTACAAAATGGAGAGTTGAAATAAAGAGATGGGCGTGCCAGAACAATGTTATGTGTGATGATTGTGATGCACTTTTCAAATTCCACAGTCACAAGCAACCTTGTCTCAGATTATTTCATATCATTCTGTACGTAAATCTGGCATTCTCCAATTAGTATGACATGTTACGTTTCGTATTGTATGTATTATTTTGTGGATGTCTGTTATCCATTTTGTATGATATGTTATCCTCTTAAGAATTACAATTCTTATTATATGTTACAAATTTCTAAAGTAGCTAAAAAGTAGTAACTTGTTGCAAAGTTGCTAAAATGTTTAAGTTGTCAGTGATGAGATTCGACCTTGCAACCTTTGAGTTTCTAGATGTTTGAATTAGGGGAAGGGTTAGCTAACATGCTAAGTAATTGCAAAGTAGCTAAAAAGTAGAAAGTAGTTGCAAAGTTGTTAAAGATGTCTGTGATGAGATTGGAACTTGAAACCATTGGTGGTGGAAGAAACTGGTACAAAAGTATCTATATCCACAGTAAAACGAGTCCTATATCGACATAACCTGAAAGGCCACTCAGCAAGGAAGAAGCCACTGCACCAAAACCGCCATAAAAAAGACAGACTACGGATTGCAACTGCAGATGGGGACAAACATCGTACTTTTTGGAGAAATGTCCTCTGGTCTGATGAAACAAGAATATAACTGTTTGGCCATAACAACCATAATTTTGTTAGGAGGAAAAAGGGGGATGCTTGCAAGCAAAGAACACCATCCCAACCGTGAAGCACGGGGGTGGCAGCATCATGTTGTGGGGGTGTTTTGCTAAGAGAGGGACTGGTGCACTTCACAAAATACTTGGCATTCTGAGGATGGAAAATGATGTGGATATATTGAAGCAACATCTCAAGACATCATCAGGAAGTTATAGCTTGGTTTCAAATGGGTCTTCCAAATGGACAATGACCCCAAGCATACTTCCAAAGTTGTGGCAAAATGGCTTAAGGACATCAAAGTCAAGACATTGGAGTGGCCATCACAAAGCCCTGACCTCAATCATATAGAACATTTGTGGGCAGAGTTGAAAAAGTGTGTGCGGACAAGGAGGCCTACAAACTTGACTCGGTTACACCAGCTTTGTCAGGAGGAATGGGCTAAAAACTTATTGTGAGAAGCTTGTGGAAGGCTACCGGAAACATTTGACCCAAGGCAATGCTACCAAATACTAATTGAATGTATGTAAACTTCTGACCTACTGGGAATGTGATGAAATAAATAAAATCTTAAATAAATAATTCTCTCTACTATTATTCTGAAATTTAACATTCTTAAAATAAAGTGGTGATCCTAACTGACCTAAGACAGGGATTTTTACTAGGATTCAATGTCAGGAATTGTGAAAAACTGTGTTGCATTAACGCACTGAATGTAGGTAAGAAGTCAAACGCAGGAGAGCAGAGATGTCAATAGCGTATATTTTAATAAGGGCAAGTCCAAAAAAACAGTACAGTACAATACCGCAAAACAACGCCCAAGACAATGGGAACTAACAGTCCCGTAAGGCGTAAAAACACACACACTTTACTATAATAACCGCACGCGAAATACACTGTGGAAAGCCTCCACGAGCAACAAGGATAAATAATCCCGCACAAACCTAAGCGGGTAAACAGGGGTAAATATAAACACAGAAATGAAAGCAAATAAAAACCAGGTGTGAATGAACCAAAGACAAAACAAACGGAAAAGGAAACGACCCCGACCGCTGAGCACCGCCAGAACAGGGAGAGGAACCACCTTCGGTGGAAGTCCTGACAAACTGAGTTTAAACGTATTTGTCTAAGGTGTATGTAAACTTCTGACTTCAACTGTAGGTTTAAATCATATTCTTATTCTGAAGCAAAAGATACCTGACAATGACCTGTGGAGAAGGAGATGAAAGACTGTGGAATGTCATGGAAAAACCATCCCCATAAAAGGCAGTTAGGCTCTTGTGGAAGCCTTATATTCTACATAGGAACGAAAATGATTACGTTTTTTAAAAGTAAGTAGGGTCGTTCCACAAAAAGAGTGCCTTTGATATTTTAAGTAGAAATCGTGCACCAATATATAATTTTAAAAGCATGTTATATTACATTTTTTCACATGAATAAAGGCTTGCTAAAGTGCCAAAATGCAGAATTCTGACACGTCCCTCCTTCAACCCATTACTTCTAGGAAGGTTTTAACGCACTTAATCACAAACTTTCTCCAAATTTCACCATCATTGTAAAGCCCTAGTTATTTGGTTGCTTTTTTGACAGTCATTTCTGAAGACGAGGAGCATCCATGCATGGGATTTCATTTGGGATTTTAAATTGAATTAATTTAGCATTACTTTACATGCCATTTAATTCCATGCAATAATAATATAATTGTATATGAATTAATCCTTCATTTCAAGTGTCATAGTTTGCAAATAATAGCATGGATGACAGTGAAAAATGGAAGGTTTTCCCTTTACAAAAACTGAACGTCATGAAAGAAATGTCCTGTTGGTGACATCTTGTCACAGTACACCCACACTGTGTAAACCCAGTCAACCCGTCGCTTTCTTACCCAGTCACACCTGCTCACGACCTCCCAGAGCTCTAGCCTCACAAGATCAATCTATCAATGTCGCATCGATTTTATTTGGACTGTTGCAGCCAGGCTTGATTTGGCTGGATAACCTGCACAAACTGTAGCACGCTCAGTGGACTGAAGCAAATTGAAAATAGTTTAACACCGTAAACACTTTTGTTAGATAATTGATTATACATTGTCTGGTTTTACCATGTATTTTACCATGTATTTGATACCATTACACCTCTTCTGCTCCAGCCATTACCACAACCCTGTCCTCCCCAATTAAGGTGCCATCAACCTCCTGTTCCCAGCTTATATGACCTGCTACTAAAATAGAACCATTGTCAGGGTTTATTTAATACATGCTTTACTTTACTGCACCCGGAAATTACTATACAATTTCCAAAGTGAAATGAATAGAACTTTGTGTGGTTCATGTCTTCATTGTTTGTGATGGCTAATGATCTGCAGATTAGATAAATGTTGATGTCATACTCTATTCACAAGGGAAGTGTGAGACAAATACACAATATTGTTTTGATCTAATGATGTGCATAAATGCTTCAAGTACAAAGTACATGATAAGACAACGCAGAAAAATATGATGCAGATTAGATCAATTCCCCTCTACCCCACTGCTACTATTTTCCAATTAACATCAGAGACTGTAGTCAACAGACCTATGCTTAAAGATGTCCTCCAGCGAATTTAGAACTTTTTCTGTTGAAAAGTGAGATAGTATACAGTAAAGTACACACACTAAAGGGTAAAAACAATGAGAAAACCAATGTTTTTTTTAGACAAACTTCAGGGAGTAGGGCATTCAAAGAGTTATCTTCCAGGCCGGCTCGGTCCTCCCCTCCCGCTCCGTGGCTTGACGACTCATTGCGAGCTCACAGAACAGGGCTCCGGGCAGCCGAGCGGAAATGGAGGAAAACTCGCCTCCCTGCGGACCTGGCATCCTTTCACTCCCTCCTCTCTACATTTTCCTCCTCTGTCTCTGCTGCTAAAGCCACTTTCTACCACTCTAAATTCCAAGCATCTGCCTCTAACCCTAGGAAGCTCTTTGCCACCTTCTCCTCCCTCCTGAATCCTCCCCCCTCCTCCCTCTCTGCAGATGACTTCGTCAACCATTTTGAAAAGAAGGTCGACGACATCCGATCCTCGTTTGCTAAGTCAAACGACACCGCTGGTTCTGCTCACACTGCCCTACCCTGTGCTCTGACCTCTTTCTCCCCTCTCTCTCCAGATGAAATCTTGCGTCTTGTGACGGCCGGCCGCCCAACAACCTGCCCGCTCGACCCTATCCCCTCCTCTCTTCTCCAGACCATTTCCGGAGACCTTCTCCCTTACCTCACCTCGCTCATCAACTCATCCCTGACCGCTGGCTACGTCCCTTCCGTCTTCAAGAGAGCGAGAGTTGCACCCCTTCTGAAAAAACCTACACTCGATCCCTCAGATGTCAATAACTACAGACCAGTATCCCTTCTTTCTTTTCTCTCCAAAACTCTTGAACGTGCCGTCCTTGGTCAGCTCTCCCGCTATCTCTCTCAGAATGACCTTCTTGATCCAAATCAGTCAGGTTTCAAGACTAGTCATTCAACTGAGACTGCTCTTCTCTGTATCACGGAGGCGCTCCGCACCGCTAAAGCTAACTCTCTCTCCTCTGCTCTCATCTTTCTAGACCTATCGGCTGCCTTCGATACTGTGAACCATCAGATCCTCCTCTCCACCCTCTCCGAGTTGGGCATCTCCGGCGCGGCCCACGCTTGGATTGCGTCCTACCTGACAGGTCGCTCCTACCAGGTGGCGTGGCGAGAATCTGTCTCCTCACCACGCGCTCTCACCACTGGTGTCCCCCAGGGCTCTGTTCTAGGCCCTCTCCTATTCTCGCTATACACCAAGTCACTTGGCTCTGTCATAACCTCACATGGTCTCTCCTATCATTGCTATGCAGACGAAACACAATTAATCTTCTCCTTTCCCCCTTCTGATGACCAGGTGGCGAATCGCATCTCTGCATGTCTGGCAGACATATCAGTGTGGATGACGGATCACCACCTCAAGCTGAACTTCGGCAAGACGGAGCTGCTCTTCCTCCCGGGGAAGGACTGCCCGTTCCATGATCTCGCCATCACGGTTGACAATTCCATTGTGTCCTCCTCCCAGAGCGCTAAGAACCTTGGCGTGATCCTGGACAACACCCTGTCGTTCTCAACTAACATCAAGGCGGTGGCCCGTTCCTGTAGGTTCATGCTCTACAACATCCGCAGAGTACGACCCTGCCTCACACAGGAAACGGCGCAGGTCCTAATCCAGGCACTTGTCATCTCCCGTCTGGATTACTGCAACTCGCTGTTGGCTGGGCTCCCTGCCTGTGCCATTAAACCCCTACAACTCATCCAGAACGCCGCAGCCCGTCTAGTGTTCAACCTTCCCAAGTTCTCTCACGTCACCCCGCTCCTCCGCTCTCTCCACTGGCTTCCAGTTGAAGCTCGCATCCGCTACAAGACCATGGTGCTTGCCTACGGAGCTGTGAGGGGAACGGCACCTCAGTACCTCCAGGCTCTGATCAGGCCCTACACCCAAATAAGGGCACTGCGTTCATCCACCTCTGGCCTGCTCGCCTCCCTACCACTGAGGAAGTACAGTTCCCGCTCAGCCCAGTCAAAACTGTTCGCTGCTCTGGCTCCCCAATGGTGGAACAAACTCCCTCACGACGCCAGGACAGCGGAGTCAATCACCACCTTCCGGAGACACCTGAAACCCCACCTCTTTAAGGAATACCTAGGATAGGATAAAGTAATCCTTCTCACCCCCCTCCCTTAAAAGATTTAGATGCACTATTGTAAAGTGGCTGTTCCACTGGATGTCATAAGGTGAATGCACCAATTTGTAAGTCGCTCTGGATAAGAGCGTCTGCTAAATGACTTAAATGTAAATGTAAATGTAAAGTTGGTTTGATGGTAAGATGTGATGTCGTCGGCCTCACCCCTTCCTTAAGGACCAGTAGGGAAGCAATAGAGAACATGCTATATAATATGCTATTTCATCAAACTCCCTCGATCAATGCCCATAAAGTCTAATTTAAGTGGTATGGAGCATTACAAAATTCAACAAATATTGATAACACAATAGGGAGGATAGCCTCAGCTTGGCTCATCCATTTACAGCCTTCAATAAATTAGAACATTTGTTTAGTCCTTAATTTAGTGGTAATTCCTCCCTTGGCGATTAGTCTGAGTATTAGATGGAAATGGGCCAGCTGCCTGAGACTGGCGATGGGAATGCAGTTAGATGATCTGTGAAGGATTGTGTGTGTGTGTGAGGAGGCCAGGAGGATAGTTTCACAGCACTATTGAAAAGACATGCTAAATGAGAGTGGGGTCTCATTATGGTGGAAAGGGCACCAGATGACAAGAAAATCAAACAATCTAATATTAGTGTCGAGTAAAAGCTCGAATGTAGTGATGTAGAAAAGATTAGATTGTAGAAAATAAGTGTGTTATAGAGCCTCCCCCTCCCCCTGTATCCTCAAGCTGAACTTCAACACACCTGCTGAGACGACCTTGATCTATATATGTGCCAAAGTCCTGTTGTTTCAAAAGCTCAGCGATTGAGTTAATCATAATGATAAACATGTTAACAATATTGAATGGACAAGACACTCCATCAATAATTTTGGACACACAGACAAACAGAACATACAGCTCTATCCTGGCAACTCTATGGGGCCTGTAGCTGTAAGCTCTATCCTGGCAACTCTATGGGGCCTGTAGCTATGAGCTCTATCCTGGCAACTCTATGGGGCCAGTAGCTGTAAGCTCTATCCTGGCAACTCTATGGGGCCTGTAGCTGTAAGCTCTATCCCGGCAACTCTATGGGGCCTGTAGCTGTAGGCTCTATCCTGGAAACTCTATGGGGCCTGTAGCTGTTAGCTCTATCCCGGCAACTCTATGGGGCCTGTAGCTGTAGCCTCTATCCCGGAAACTCTATGGGGCCTTTAGCTGTAGGCTCTTTCCCGTTAACTCTATGGGGCCTGTAGATGTAGGCTCTATCCCGGCAACTCCATAGGGCCTGTAGCTGAAGGCTCTTTCCCGTTAACTCTATGGGGCCTGTAGATGTAGGCTCTATCCCGGCAACTCCATAGGGCCTGTAGCTGTAGGCTCTTTCCCGTTAACTCTATGGGGCCTGTAGCTGTAGGCTCTATCCCGGCAACTCTATAGGGCCTGTAGCTGTAGGCTCTTTCCCGTTAACTCTATGGGACCTGTAGCTGTAAGCTCTATCCTGGTAACTCTATTTTGCCTGTAGCTGTAGGCAGAATCCTTGTGGAGATACAGAACACTTTCAACCTGTGTGTTAAAAGTCCTTCTCCATGGCACTGTGTGTCTTTGAAAGAGAAAGCTTGTGCTTCAGGGTGTGTGTTACACAGCGTGATTTCATCCACAGAATCATCTCATTGGTTTGACATGCTGGATGAAAGTCTCACCCATGGGAATTGATGGTGAAGTCATTAGTACGTGAAATGCTGAACAATTTGTTTTCACTTCCCTCTATCACTCTTTCATTACAATTGCTTGCTAAACAGGCTGAAGATAAATACAACAATACCTATTTGGATGCAAATGCAATGCGTTTTTTTGCATCAATTTTCTTCAGACATGATTTCTTTCATGCTCTGACTATTATAATATGTATAAAATAATTCATGGTAGAGAAAAACACAAGTTATTATGCCAAATGGGGGATCATCCCAGCAGGTGCTCCAACATTAAATATACACTATATATACAAAGTAAGTGGACACCCCTTCAAATGAATCAATAAGGCTAATTCAGCCACACCTGTTACAGACAGGTTTATAAAATTGAGCACACAGCCATGCAATCTCCATAGACAAACATTGGCAGTAGAATGGTCTTATTGAAGAGCTCACTGACTTTCAATGTGGCACCGTCACAGGATGCCACCTTTCCAACAAGTTAGTTTGTAAAATTTCTGCCCTGCTTGAGCTGCCCCGGTCAAATGTAAGTGCTGTTATTGTGAAGTGGAAACGTCTAGGAGAAACAACTGCTGAGCCGTGAAGTGGTATGACACACAAGATCACCGAACGTGACCGCCGAGTGCTGAAGCACGTAGTCCGTTAAAAGTATCCTGTCCTTGCTTGCAACACTCACTACCGAGTTCCAAACTCTGGTTGCAAAATCAACACAAGAACTGAGATTCGGGAGCTTCATGAAATGGGTTTCCATGGCCAAGCAGCTGCACACAAGCCTAAGATCAACATATGCAATGCCAAGTGTCGGCTGGAGTGGTGTAAAGCTCGCTGACATTGGACTCTGGAGCAGTGGAAATAAGTTCTCTGGAGTGATTAATCACACGTCACCATCTGGCAGTCTGACGGACTAATCTGGATTTGGCGGATCCCGGGAGAACACTACCTGCCCGAATGCATAGTATAGTGTAAAGTTTGTTGGAGGAGGAATAAAGGTCTGGGGCTGTTTTTCATGTTTCTGGCTAGACCCTTTACTTGAAGAGAAATCTTAACGCTACATCATACAATGACATTCTAGACAATTATGTGCCTCCAATTTTGTGGCAGCAGTATGGGGAAAGCACTTTCCTATTTCAGCATGACAATGCCCCGGTGCACAAAGCGAGGTCCATACAGAAATGGTTTGTTGAGATCGGTGTGGAAGAACTTGACTGGCCTGCACAGAGCCCTCAACCGCAATGAACACCTCACTCTTGTGGCTGAATGGAAGCAAGTCCCCGCAGCAATGTCCCAACATCTAGTGGAAAGCCTTCCCAGAAGAGTGGAGGTTGTTATAGCAGCAAAGGAAGGACCAACTCCATATTAATGCCCATGATTTTAGAATTAAATATTTGACGAGGAGGTGTCCACATACTTCTGGTCACGTAGTGTATATTTCACCTCTGTGCATATGCCTAATCCAATCCAAAATTCTCTACATGCCTCTGGAGTCTGCTATTCTCTTATGCATGCCATTCATTCCTAACACATTTGTAAACTGAGTTGTACCCATTTTTTTGCTGTCGGAATAATGATTTGTAAGTTGTAAGTAGATCAAATGCCATAGTAATTACACAGTATTATCAACTGTTATCAATATGGGTATGGCAGATCAAATCAAGAAGGAGCACATGACCTGCATGCATGGTAAAGAGTATTGAGTATGTCCTGTCAGTTGCTGAGCTTTTTGACAAAGGTTACCATGGTTATGATGTCTGAAATGGAGCTTGTTAATGATTTACATAAAAGGGAAATGCCGGGGTTATGTTCATTATCTCTGATCGCAAGCAAACAAAACATTTTACAAACGGGAGAGCTAAATGAGAATTCTTAGAGCAGATGAACCAAATTGTTTGATAATGTTAGTTTGTGCCAAATAAAATAGACACATTTTCCCTGAATAGTTCCCCGATAATGCATTTTGATCAATTCAAATGTCATCAAATAGCAACCATCTCTATTCATTACATCTGCAGTTCCTCATCAGACTCTCTCACTCTTTGTTTGTATCCCTTTCATCAGTGCTTTGGACAGCTCAAGGACACTTCCTTGAGGAGAACTCCGATGCTTCCACCATCAATAGGAACACTGGGATGTTTTGGGCCCTTTTACAGTGCAGGTATATTAATAGTATATATTAATGGTAGGCTACGTAATAATGGCAGTCATTTCAATTATTCGGTGACCTAGAGCAGAAGGTGTAATTGTAACACATTGTTTTCTTTTTCAGCATGTTATTTGGCAATCTGTCACGGCCGTCTTCCTAGAAGGAATAAGTGGACTAAAGCGCAGAGTGGTGAGCGTACATTACTTTATTTCTAATGTCGCCAACAAAACAATACGACCGTGAGACTTAAGAGGGCTATAGTGCCACTGACAAAGTCAACTTCCCAAAAATAACAAAGGGGAAAAGGCTGCCTAAGTATGATTCCCAATCAGAGACAACTAAAGACAGCTGTCCCTGATTGAGAACCATACCCGACCAAAACAAAGAACTAAAGAACATAAATCAAATCAAATCAAATTTATTTATATAGCCCTTCGTACATCAGCTGATATCTCAAAGTGCTGTACAGAAACCCAGCCTAAAACCCCAAACAGCAAGCAATGCAGGTACGGTGGCTAGGAAAAACTCCCTAGAAAGGCCAAAACCTAGGAAGAAACCTAGAGAGGAACCAGGCTATGTGGGGTGGCCAGTCCTCTTCTGGCTGAGTCGGGTGGAGATTATAACAGAACATGGCCAAGATGTTCAAATGTTCATAAATGACCAGCATGGTCAATAATAATAAGGCAGAACAGTTGAAACTGGAGCAGCAGCACGGCCAGGTGGACTGGGGACAGCAAGGAGTCATCATGTCAGGTAGTCCTGGGGCATGGTCCTAGGGCTCAGGTCCTCCAAGAGAGAGAAAGAAATAGAGAATTAGAGAGAGCACATGTGGGGTGGCCAGTCCTCTTCTGGCTGTGCCGGGTGGAGATTATAACAGAACATGGCCAAGATGTTCAAATGTTCATAAATGACCAGCATGACCAACATAGAATACAGAACATAGAATGCGCACCCAAATCACAATGGGCATGACACAATCTTTACATATATTTTGAGTGGAATGGAAGGATAGAAATATCAGGTATGTGCATGTGAAGATCATCCAATGGGAAAATAGAGCTGACATTAATGAAAACTTGCAATTGCATCTTTGTTTTCATTAAGGATATGACTCATACGTCCTTCCAATGTTGTTGCCCTACTTAGTAATGATGTGTGTTCTCTGTTTGACACTGTTTCCTTTGTTCTTGATGTCCCTCTCAGATAGGAGCAGAAAGACTGTCTTTATAGGTCTGTGTTACTGTAATTTAATTATGCCAATGTGTTTTCATTAATTGAAAACCCTTAATCTATTTTATGAGAATTTGTAAGATTCTTGTTTGCATAAAATAGACGGAGACCAGCCATTTCAATAATAGGTGACATCATTTATTCTCGGAGCGCGCTGCCATTTCACGACGAGCAACAGTTTATACACAAAACATGACGTCATTTCATTGCTTAACAGAAACCTCTCCTCTCGACAGGGACAAAGTGAGGTGAAAAGTTCATTCTAACTTACTAACACACTCCCAACGTTTGACCCCTCAACATTATCGATCACCACTTAGCTGACAGTTCTAATTAACAGAAAACCTAGGAATGCACTCACTGTCTTATCCAAAAACCCCAGAGCTCATAGGTTAACGACCTTATCTGTTTACACAGTCCACTTCTTTCTTCCTAGTTGGAATGGTGTTCATTAACTTTAATTACTCCTTGTCTGTGTCACACAATCCCTTCTTATGAACTCATATTATTAATCAGATATAATAAAACAGAGTATAAGTTTACTTAGTTAAAGTTCTATTTGAAATGGGGATATTGTTTATTCATAATAATTCTAACAGTCTGCTGGTTACCTCAGTGCTGGGAACACTCAGCTTCCTGGCTCTGAGAAAGACTCTTCCACCAGAGGAGGAGATGCTCAATGAGGAGGAAGGCCAGCCTTTGCTCTCATCTCGCATGATGTTAGTTTCCTAATTAACTGACAGTACTCTCTCACTGTACCCTTATTTCAATAGGAATCTATGGAACTGCGATTGGTGTCTCTGTTTTAAATGATGGTTATTCATTCTGCTATGAATTTGAATATCACAGTATTGAAAATAAATAATGTTTTTGTCTTGCTAATTTGACCATTTTCCATCTTAATGTTTGGCAGGTATAAGCAAAGAGCCAACTCTGCAGTACAAGATGCAAAGTCAGAATTCAGTAAGTCAATGTAGCTTCACAGGCACATTTGTTATTATACAATCAATCATTGATCTATTCCTTTGGGTTAAAGGGCACCTCCGTTACCTTGCTTATGTTGTTTCACTGTTTTACTATCCTGTTAGTCATTTAAAGCAATTCCTTGTGTGTTTCGTTCTCTTCAGAGACAATCCTGCAACTGCTCAAAACCAAAACCATATTGCTTCTGAGCTGTTGCACCACCACTAACATTGAGTGGCTGCTGCCAACACACTGACTCAACTCCAGCCACATTAATAATGGGAATTGATGGACATTTATGTAAAATATATCACTAGCCACTTTAAACAATGCTACTTAATATAATGTTTACATACCCTACATTACTCATCTCATATGTATATGTATATACTGTACTCTATATCATCTACTGCATCTTTATGTAATACATGTATCACTAGCCACTTTAAACTATGCCACTTTGTTTACATACCCTACATTACTCATCTGATATGTATATACTGTACTCGATACCATCTACTGCATCTTGCCTATGCCGTTCTGTACCATCACTCATTCATATATCTTTATGTACATATTCTTTATCCCTTTACACTTATGTGCATAAGGTAGTAGTTTTGGAATTGTTAGGTTAGATTACTCGTTGGTTATTACTGCATTGTCGGTACTAGAAGCACAAGCATTTCGCTACCCTCGCATTAACATCTGCTAACCATGTGTATGTGACAAATACATTTATTTTATTTTATTTGAATTAATGAACATGTAGTTGTTAAGACACTAACAGCTTGCAGATGGTAGGCAATTAAGGTCACAGTTATGAAAACTTATGAAACTGTTATGAAAAAAAGAGGTCTTTCTACTGACTCTGAAAAACACCAAAAGAAAGATGCCCATGGTCACTGCTCATCTGCGTGAACGTGCTTTAGGCATGCTGCAAGGAGGCATGAGGACTGCAGATGTGGCCAGGTAAATCAATTGCAATATCCGTACTGTGAGATGCCTAAGACAGCGCTACAGGGAGACAGGACGGACAGCTGATCATCCTCGCAGTGGCAGACCACCTGTAACAATACCTGCACAGGATCGGTACATCCGAACATCACACCTGCGGGACAGGCACAGGATGACAACAACAACTGCCAGAGTTACACCAGGAACGCATAATCCCTCCATCAGTGCTAAGACTGTCCGCAATAGGCTGAGAGAGGCCGGACTGAGGGCTTGTAGGCCTGTTGTAGGCAGGTCCTCAACATACATTTGGAGATGGAGGGTCTGTCATGGTCTGGGGCAGTGTGTCACAGCATCATCGGACTGAGCTTGTTGTCATTGCAGGCAATCTCAACGCTGTGCGTGACAGGGAAGACATTCTCCTCCCTCATGTGGTATCCTTCCTGCAGGCTCATCCTGACATGATCCTCCAGCATGACAATGCCACCAGCCATACTGCTTATTCTGTGCGTTATTACCTGCAAGACAGGAATGTCAGTTTCTGCTTTGGCCAGTGAAGAGCCCGGATCTCAATCCCATTGAACATGTCTGGGACCTGTTGGATCGGAGGGTGAGGGCTAGGGCCATTCCTCACAGAAATGTCCGGGACCTTGCAGGTGCCGTGCTGGAAGAGTGGGGTATCATCTCACAGCAAGAATTGGCAAATCTGGTGCAGTCCATGAGGAGGAGACGGCCGCCTCGCTTCGTGTTCCTAGGAAACTATGCAGTATTTTGTTTTTTTATGTGTTATTTCTTATAATGTTACCCCAGAAAATCATAGGTTTTATTACATACAGTCGGGAGGAATCATTGGATATAATAGCAACGTTAACTCACCAACATTACGACCAGGAATACGACTTTCCCGAAGGGGATCCTTGTGCTTGGCCTACCACCCAGGACAATGGATCGGATCCCAGCCGGCGACCCAAAACAACGGCGCCGTAGAAGGGGCAGACGGAGCGGTCTTCTGGTCAGCCTCCGTAGACGGGCACATCACGCACCGCTCCCGAGTATACTACTCGCCAATGTCCAGTCTCTTGACAACAAGGTAGACAAAATCAGAGCAAGGGTAGCATTCCAGAGAGAGACTGTAACGTTCTTTGTGTCACGGAAACATGTCTCACTCAAGACACGCTATCTGAGTTGGTACAGCCACCTGGTTTCTTCACGCATCGCGCCGACAGAAGCAAGCATCTCCCTGGTAAGAAGAAGGACAGGGGTGTATGCCTTATTTACATTTAACATTTACATTTAAGTCATTTAGCAGACGCTCTTATCCAGAGCGACTTACAAATTGGTGCATTCACCTTATGACATCCAGTGGAACAACCACTTTACAATAGTGCATCTAAATATTTTAAGGGGGGTGAGAAGGATTACTTTATCCTATCCTAGGTATTCCTTAAAGAGGTGGGGTTTCAGGTGTCTCCGGAAGGTGGTGATTGACTCCGCTGTCCTGGCGTCGTGAGGGAGTTTGTTCCACCATTGGGGAGCCAGAGCAGCGAACAGTTTTGACTGAGCTGAGCGGGAACTGTACTTCCTCAGTGGTAGGGAGGCGAGCAGGCCAGAAGTGGATGAACGCAGTGCCCTTATTTGGGTGTAGGGCCTGATCAGAGCCTGGAGGTACTGAGGTGCCGTTCCCCTCACAGCTCCGTAGGCAAGCACCATGGTCTTGTAGCGGATGCGAGCTTCAACTGGAAGCCAGTGGAGAGAGCGGAGGAGCGGGGTGACGTGAGAGAACTTGGGAAGGTTGAACACTAGACGGGCTGCGGCGTTCTGGATGAGTTGTAGGGGTTTAATGGCACAGGCAGGGAGCCCAGCCAACAGCGAGTTGCAGTAATCCAGACGGGAGATGACAAGTGCCTGGATTAGGACCTGCGCCGCTTCCTGTGTGACGCAGGGTCGTACTCTGCGGATGTTGTAGAGCATGAACCTACAGGAACGCCTTGATGTTAGTTGAGAACGACAGTTTGTTGTCCAGGATCACGCCAAGGTTCTTAGCGCTCTGGGAGGAGGACACAATGGAGTTGTCAACCGTGATGGCGAGATCATGGAACGGGCAGTCCTTCCCCGGGAGGAAGAGCAGCTCCGTCTTGCCGAAGTTCAGCTTGAGGTGGTGATCCGTCATCCACACTGATATGTCTGCCAGACATGCAGAGATGCGATTTGCCACCTGGTCATCAGAAGGGGGAAAGGAGAAGATTAATTGTGTGTCGTCTGCATAGCAATGATAGGAGAGACCATGTGAGGTTATGACAGAGCCAAGTAACTTGGTGTATAGCGAGAATAGGAGAGGGCCTAGAACAGAGCCCTGGGGGACACCAGTGGTGAGAGCGCGTGGTGAGGAGACAGATTCTCGCCACGCCACCTGGTAGGAGCGACCTGTCAGGTAGGACGCAATCCAAGCGTGGGCCGCGCCGGAGATGCCCAACTCGGAGAGGGTGGAGAGGAGGATCTGATGGTTCACAGTATCGAAGGCAGCCGATAGGTCTAGAAGGATGAGAGCAGAGGAGAGAGAGTTAGCTTTAGCAGTGCGGAGCGCCTCCGTGATACAGAGAAGAGCAGTCTCAGTTGAATGACTAGTCTTGAAACCTGACTGATTTGGATCAAGAAGGTCATTCTGAGAGAGATAGCGGGAGAGCTGACCAAGGACGGCACGTTCAAGAGTTTTGGAGAGAAAAGAAAGAAGGGATACTGGTCTGTAGTTGTTGACATCGGAGGGATCGAGTGTAGGTTTTTTCAGAAGGGGTGCAACTCTCGCTCTCTTGAAGACGGAAGGGACGTAGCCAGCGGTCAGGGATAAGTTGATGAGCGAGGTGAGGTAAGGGAGAAGGTCTCCGGAAATGGTCTGGAGAAGAGAGGAGGGGATAGGGTCGAGCGGGCAGGTTGTTGGGCGGCCGGCCGTCACAAGACGCGAGATTTCATCTGGAGAGAGAGGGGAGAAAGAGGTCAGAGCACAGGGTAGGGCAGTGTGAGCAGAACCAGCGGTGTTGTTTGACTTAGCAAACGAGGATCGGATGTCGTCGATCTTCTTTTCAAAATGGTTGACGAAGTCATCTGCAGAGAGGGAGGAGGGGGGAGGGGGAGGAGGATTCAGGAGGGAGGAGAATGTGGCAAAGAGCTTCCTAGGGTTAGAGGCAGATGCTTGGAATTTAGAGTGGTAGAAAGTGGCTTTAGCAGCAGAGACAGAGGAGGAAAATGTAGAGAGGAGGGAGTGAAAGGATGCCAGGTCCGCAGGGAGGCGAGTTTTCCTCCATTTCCGCTCGGCCTTCCGGAGCCCTGTTCTGTGAGCTCGCATTGAGTCGTCAAGCCACGGAGCGGGAGGGGAGGACCGAGCCGGCCTGGAAGATAGGGGACATAGAGAGTCAAAGGATGCAGAAAGGGAGGAGAGGAGGGTTGAGGAGGCAGAATCAGGAGATAGGTTGGAGAAGGTTTGAGCAGAGGGAAGAGATGATAGGATGGAAGAGGAGAGAGTAGCGGGAGAGAGAGAGCGAAGGTTGGGACGGCGCGATAC